>NW_012236526.1:59022-196403 GCF_000787575.1 Acytostelium subglobosum LB1 | reverse complement strand
AAAATGATGATGTGCAGTGTTGGACATATTTTAATTTTTTTTTTGTTTTTTTTTTTTTTTTATTTTGTTTTGTTTGCGATTGGAGAACACGATCCAGATAATTTTTTTATTGGAGATTCTGTCCAACATTGCCAGAACTGTTCAAAGGGTTGTTCTCGCATCTTGAAGTGTTGCCATCCAGACAGCACGTTTGGCGTCTTTGTATACTTCTGTCGATGGAACTGCCTTGTCGAGTATCTAACCAACAAACGAGAGAAATGGACTCAATGGTGCGAAGCGAACACCGGTATCTCCAGCAGGGCAACGATAGATATCGACGATAATGCGATGTCAACAACTACATCACCACCCATCCCAGCACCCAGCCCAGCAGCACCAAGCCCAGCAATAACCAAACCAGTGTCTAAATCAAAGGCCAAGAAAGCAGCTGCAACACCAACACCAACAACAACAACAACAACAACAACAACAACAAGGAGGAACAATAAGAGGAAGAACAATACCCTTGAAGAAGGTGAAGAATAAATATGCTGCCAGCAAGCTAAGTCCATTAACTGACAAATGCCATACCCTCAACTCTGCACTTACAGATCAATGGTTCAACCAAGATGAAGAGTACACAAGTTACTTCAAGCTCTCCCATAGTCAAGTGTCTCAGCTCTGTGAGAAGCACTCTTTTGAACACAAGGACATGCTCGTCTTCCTCATGAGGTGCCGCCACAACCTTCCCTGGTACATGATGGAGCGTGTGTTCCTATATCAATTGACAATCGCTCAGCTCAGGTACTCATTCACCAAGGTGTTCGATAGATTGAAGTCGTACTGCCATGGGTACTTCCAGGATGTGGTTCACAATGGAGAGCTTCGAGACAATCATGCAGAAATATGGAAAGATGGTATTAAGCACAATGTTCATCTCATTGTGGACGGGTCAGAGCAGAGGATTCAAGTGCCGCCACACAAGACGATCAAGGATCTTGTTTATTCTGGCAAGAAATCAATGTATTCTTTGGCAGTGTTGGTCATTTGCGATATACGTGGCAAGATCGTGTATGTAGGTAAGACAGAGGGAGGCGCCCAGCCTGACGTCTCGCTCTACAAGGATGCTGCACCTAGACTACAGGCTCTGTTCGATGAAGATATTGTCATTCTCGGTGACAAAGGATTCAAAGGAGGTCAGAAGTACTACACCAACACCATCACCCCCAAGATCAAGTCGGCTTCATTGATCGATCATATGGAGTACACAGACAAGATGATCAGAAAACGCACGCTCGATGAGCATCGCCTGCGTCAAGGAAAGGAGGCGACCAAGGTATCTAAGAAGTTGAAGGCATTGGAAGCCAAGGTCACCAAAGAAGGATTCGATGCCGAGCGTATCCTGAGAGAGAAAGATGAGAGCAATCGAATCAAGAAGGTGAGGATCATCATTGAGAATGTCTTTGGAGAGATGAAGAAATGGAACATATTGTCAGACACAATCAGATCACTTGGCGACCTTTCTGACAACATTCAACGACACAACGCACTCTGGACAATTATCGCATATTTGACCAATATGTTCCACTCCTTTGGACGAGACGACGATTTCTTTAAGGTCTAATTTATCATACAACAACAACAACAACCACAACAACAACTACAACAACAACAATAAAAATATAAATATTTAATTAACATCAGATAAGGTTTGAAAGGGTTCCCCTTGCTGTTCCAAGGGTTGTCCAGGGTCGAACCAGCTCGAACCCAAGGATTGAGACCGCTGAAAAATGAATTCTCTGCGTAACCTTGACTATCCCCTGCAGAACCTTAGCAGCAACCAACTTCAAATTCGAGCTTTCACACAAATAAAATGAAGACCTTGCGTGTGTTGTGCATGAATGATCATGCGCGACTATGAATGGTGATGAACTCATAACCTTGGCTACTTCTTACCTCTATCTTATACATATACATACATATATACAATGTTTCAACTGCTAGCCAATGGCTCAAGGAGATTGAGCAGGAACAGCAGGGTCGTCCAAACCCTGTTCCGCAGCAACACAACCTTCATCAACACCGCAAGATCCTTCACGACCAAGTATGATTGATTGATAGAGTCATGAATGAATGAATGATTGAATGAATGAACTGACATGAACATGAACACGAACAACTACGCGAACAACCAAACAGCAATACAGATATGTCAGATCAATTATACTTGACACCTGTTAACCCAGCAACAGGACAGGTTATCTCTGATATTAAGATTGATACAAGATCGACATTGGAGGAGAAGTATAATAGAGTGTCAAACTTTAAGGAGACATGGAGGAATACATCACAGAAGGATAGAGCCACGAGCATCATCAAGTTTAGAGACATGCTCACCGACAGGATCGATTCGCTGGCCACCGACCTCACCAACGAGACGGGCAAGCCCATCGTGCAGGCAAAGAACGAGATCAAGGCGGTGATCGAGCGCATCAACTTCTTCCTGTTCAACTTCTCCGAGTGTCTGCAGGAGCGCGTCGTGCGCACCACTGAGAAGTTCCGCGAGTCGCTTGTCTACGAGCCATTGGGCGTCGTCGGCAACATCTCGGCGTGGAACTACCCGTACTTCATTGGCCTCAATGTCATTGTACCCGCTTTGCTCACTGGCAACTGTGTGCTGTACAAGCCATCCGAGTACTCTAGCATCACAGGCATCAACATCATGTCGATGCTGCACGAGGCTGGCATCCCCCAGGACGCCTTCCAGGTCGTGCTGGGCAAGGCCCTGATCAGCAAGTCGATGCTGGCGCTGCCCCTCGATGGTCTGTTCTTCACGGGCTCATACCAGACGGGCAAGAGCATCTCAGAGACGCTGGCCGGTCGCATGGTCAAGACACAGTTGGAGCTTGGTGGCAAGGATGCCGCCTACGTCAACAACGACGCCGACATTGGCCACGCCATTGCCTCGCTGGCAGACGGCGCCATGTACAACACGGGCCAGTCGTGCTGCTCGGTCGAGCGCATCTACGTGCACCAAGACGTCTACAAGAACTTTGTCGAGGGACTCGTCAAGGAGATCAGCACCTACTTCCTTGGCTTTGATCCCAAGACCCCAGCCACCTACTTTGGACCACTGACGCGTGGACAGCCACAGGTCGAGCACCTGCAGCGTCTGATCGCCAACGCCACCACACGTGGCGCCACCATTGCCCTCGGAGGTAACGCCGTCCCCAACGCACCAGGCTCCTTCTTCTCGCCAACAGTGCTGACAGACGTGCATCACGGCATGGACATCCAGAAGGAAGAGCTCTTTGGACCAGTGGTCACCGTGCAATCGGTCACCGGTCCCGAGGAGGCCGTCCAACTCATGAACGACACCCCATTCGGCCTGACGGGTTCGGTCTACACAAAGGATCAGGACGTGGCCAGCTACATTGCCGACAACTCCAACACTGGAACCGTGTACTGGAATGCCTGCGACCGTGTCTCGCCCTATCTGCCATGGTCTGGTCGCGGACACAGTGGCATCGGATCGACTCTGGGCGTTGAGGGTATCCTCACCTTCCTGAAGCCCAAGGCACGTCACTACATTTCGCCACAGCCCAACAACTTCTTTGGACAAGCATCAAACAGTGGCATCGTACCAACCGCAACACCCAGCCAAGACAACATCGAACAGTTTGTTCAGGATACACATGATAACATGGACACACTAGAGAATGCCGAGGAGAAGAAGTAAATGGTGGAGTGAAGCATTGCCCAATCAATCCATACCCTTTAATTAAACCAATCGACCTTTATAACCCTTACCTCGTCCTTGTCTCAATCAAACCCTAACCCTTACCCTAACCCTTGCCCTCACCCACCCCATTCTTCTTTTCAACAATGTTCGTGAATGAACATCATCATTGTTATAAATAAAACATAAGAAAGATATAGTTATAATATATATACATATAGATATAGTATAGTTGTGTATATAGTGAGAGAGAATAGATAACAGTTCAAATCGAGTTTACAACTCAATTGCAATCAATCAATCATTCATCCAATCATTCATTCAATCAATCAATAGAGGATGAGCAACAACAACAACAACAACAACAACAGCAACAATAGTAGTAGTGGCGATACTGGTCATGATGTCAATGTCGATGAATCGAGTGCAAGTGCAGCGGGCACACTCGACGAATACTTTAGATCAGACAAGCAGTATTACAAACAATGGCAGAGTAATGCTAGTCCCAATAATAATAACAATAATAACGATCAATCACAACAACAACAACAACAAGTCAACATTGTATCCAATCTTACATTCATTATGTCAACCCAAATCAACAACCTATTATCATTGCTTTCAAAGAAGTCTTATAAACAAGTATACTCTGATATAACACAGGTAGGTAGTGCTCTGTCCGAGACAAGACGACGACGATGGACTGACACCAAACAGATCACAAATCAATACGGCAATCAAGCTGAGGTCTACCTGTTCCGAATACTGGTGGATAGCATCGACTTCAAAGACTCGACAAAGAATCAACAAAGAGATCAATTCAAGATACAGCTGTTGAGAGATGAGTTCTCTCGATTGATGAAGCAGCCCAACTTCACTTCGATCTTGTGCAAGGCATTGGAGGGCGTCGATAGTCTCACTCTCGAATTCCTCACCCAATTCTCGCAGACCATCAAGTTGGCACCGGCACAAGAGATACTCCTTGGACTGGCCATATCACAATCACTCAACGCACATACCCGCGATCAAGGTATGTTTGTTTGTTGTTGCTTATTGTGCATTACAACGAATACTAACAATCAATCAACAGGAGAGAAGTATCTATTGAACATACTATCCCAAGCGAATATCAAATCACTCCCAGAGAATGTGTTGCATCAACTTCTCTACAAGGTTAAGATGCAGGAGATCACCAATCAAACGCCTCAGAATGCAGAGATACTCAAGTACATCCAGCCACTGTACCCTCCAAACCCATCGCGTGTCCTCTCGCCCTACCTCCACAATGACATTGCATCACCCAACTCCAAACGATCACAGGACGCGCTGGTCAGCAAGCTGATGGCCACGTCCAATGGCGCCTTCCCACTGCCCTTCCAGCTGCTGCAGAGCTTCATGGGTGTGGCGTCGTCCCCCGCCATTCTGAAGGAGCTGCTGCAGCCCTACCCCAAGCTGGTCGAGTCTGACATTGCCCAGATCGTTGGTATGATGGCAGAGACCGTATCGCAGCCCAGCTTGAGTGCCGAGGCCACTGTGCCACTGATGACATTCAGTGGCTCGCTCTCGACATCACCCATTGCCGTGCCCTCGCAGGACGATTCTGATTCGGCACACAAGTCTCAGGCGACATGGAACTTCTCAGTGTTTGTCGACGTCATCAAGGAGCTCTACCCGGCCATCGACTGGTCGCTGGTGATCAAGGAACTTGACTATTCGCAGTTTGTCCTGCACGATCAGCGTGGCCTCAACCTCATCCTGTCGATATTCAAGAAGGCGTCTGCCAGTGACGCCAAGTTCCCTGTGCACTATCTCTTGGACCACGTGTGGAGCAACTCGCTGGGACAGCTGTCGTTCCTCAAGGTGGCTCTTCAGTCTGACTTCCCCTTCCAGCTGTCATCCAAAAGACGTCTCGAGCAGAGTGCTCTCGGCAAGGTGTCGCAGACCGTCGCCCACTGGAACTCGCTCTCTCTGATCGACACCCTTCTAGAACTGTCCGACATTGACGAGGAGCACTACTCCCGTGCCCGTTCACTCTTTGACTATCCCCTCAAGCACTGTCCCGACTTCCTACTCATGGGTCTGTCTAGTCTTGCTGTAAGTAGACTTTAATTGATTGATCGATGGGCACATCCACTCACTCACTAACTCAATCATGCTACAGGATAAGATGGACAACAGATTGTTCAGAGAATTGATTGTATTGTTGTTCCAAACGTTGTTGTTCAATCACAACTATCAAGTTCTCATATTCCAATTGTGGAAGGAGCATCCTGACATTGTAGTCAATGGCATGTCAGACATCTACCTCAAGGATCCAAGCTATCTATCACGATTCCTCGATGTATCCCAGGAGTTAAAGGTATGTGATTGATTGAATTGTTTGATCGTTTCACAAACAATATTGACATCACAACTTAACTCAATCTTTTAGATCTTAACTCAAATGTTGACATTCAAACAATATCCATTCGTTATTGAGTTGGCAGTGTTGGCATCACAACGCGAGTTCTTGTTCTTGGAGAGATGGCTTCAGGAACGAATGAAGGATGATATACAATTTGTTAGACAATGTGTATTGTACCTGGCCGAGAGGATAAATGGCGACTCCACTCATATCTCGATATCACCAACGATATTGATGTCCCTCTACAAGACTCTGTTGGAGAGGATCGATACATTCCCCACGGACATTGCCAACGACATCAGGGCCATCAGTCCACGATTCTCCGAGATGGACTTGGCCGCCAGCCATCCCAATCCCATGCCCAACATGGCAGCGACAGCTGCTGCTCCCGAGAGCACCGATCGACGATTCCCCGAGGACATTGAAGAGGAGACGAACCTCTACCTCCTCAAGCTCTACAAGGAGCAGATATCGGTCGATCAGATCATCATCACCTTGAAGGACTACAAGAACTCTGGGCAGAACACAAGGGAGAACGAGATATACAAGTGCTTGCTGTTCAATCTCTTTGATGAGTACAAGTTCTTGCCAGACTATCCAGACAAGGAGCTCAAGATCACCGCATATCTATTTGGATCGATGATCAAGAACCAGCTGATTACCTCGGAGCCATTGCGAATCGCACTCAAGTATGTGCTGGACGCGCTCAAGCATCCTCAGGACACCAACATGTTCAACTTTGGTGTCACTGCTTTGATATCGTTTGCCAGTCGCCTGGTCGAGTGGCCGGCATACTGGAGCCAGATCTGTGCGATTGAGAACTTCCAGACATTCTCCAATGGCGACTTGATCAAACAGATCAACGCGGTGATCGACTCATCAGAGATGCCCGTTCATGGTGCCAGCAGCGACTTCCAGCGCATCCCATCTGGCAGCAACATTTCATTCAGCGACGCACTGAATGCACAGCATGCCAACGACAGGCGCCAAGAGGCTGAAGCCAAAGCATCCCTCACACAACAACAACAAGCTGCGGCTGTACCAGCTCCAACATCACCAACTCGATCAGACAATGCTGGTGATGTGACCGACAACAAGAAGTCGACAGCCACTGCAACAACACCAAAGAAGCAGTCCGAGCAGCATCCCACCGAGGAGTACTCTTCGATGCCCATTGGCACGCTGGTCCAGGCATCGGAGGACATCGTGCAGCCAGAGGAAGCTGTGAAGGACAAGATGTTCTTCATCATCAACAACATCTCCATGTACAACATGGATGCCAAGGTCAAGGAGATGAAGGATGTGCTCAAGGCCGAGTTCTACGAGTTCCTCGCCCAGTACTTTGTTGTGAAGCGTGTCAGCATCGAGCCAAACTTCCACAACCTCTATGTGACATTCATCGACCGCATGAATATACCCGAGCTCACGCAGAAGGTACTGCAGTTCACGCAGCAAAACGTCACAACTCTACTCAAGTCGGACAAGATCAAGTCCAAGACCGATCTGTCCGAGCGCACACTGCTCAAGAACCTTGGTGGCTTCCTCGGCCTGATCACTCTGGCCAAGAACAAGCCTCTGCTCCAAAAAACCCTGTCGCCAAAGGACCTCCTGTTGGCAGCCGTAGACAATGGAATGCCTGCAAGTAGTTGTACCGTTCGTGTGCAAGCTGCTCGACTGTGGATGCGCCACTTCCACGGTGTTCCGCCCACCCAACCCCTGGTTGATGGCCATCATTCGTCTGTTGGTTGAGATCTACCATCTTGAAGATGCCCGCAATCATACCAAGTTTGAGGTGGAACTGTTACTCACCAACCTCAAGCTAAACATCGACGACGTCACACCTGGCACATTGATCCGCGACCGTCGCGAGGAGCAGCAGCGCCAGGAGGAGAAGCCATCAGCCATCGAGCTGATGCAGAACCTCGCGCAGTACATCCAGTACAACCCAAGCCTTCTGGGCAACTTGCCCATCCTCAAGAAGGTCGTGCCCATGGCCTTTGAGCGTGCAATCAAGGAGATCATCAACCCGGTGGTCGAGCGATCTGTGGCCATTGCCGTCGTCACAGCCAAGGAGCTGGTCAGCAAGGACTTTGCCACCGAGCCAGACGAGAAGAAGATGCGCAAGGCTGCGCACCTGATGGTGCAGAGTCTGGCCGGCAGTCTGGCTCTCGTCACGTGCAAGGACCCATTGCGCGTGGGCATGGCCACCCATCTCCGATCATTCTTCCCCAACAACAATGATATGCACCTCGATCACGCCATCTCCAATGTCTGCGCTGACAACCTGGATTTTGCCTGTTCGATTGTTGAGCGTGCCGCCACCGAGAAGGCCATCGTTGACATTGACAATGTACTGTCTTCAAGCTTCAAGGACCGCCAACGCCACAAGGATACGGCCGGCAACCAGCCCTTCTTTGACATGGGCTATCTCACGTCCACGATCTACAACAGCTTGCCCGAGCCTCTGAGACCAAAGCCCGGCGGAATCCAGCCCGAGCAATTCAGAGTGTACGAGGACTTTACAAACCTTTCACATCACGCCAATGTTGCCGCATTGTCCGCACAGGCATCGGGTGGCAGCGACTCGTTGCAGCAGGTTCCATCGGGCCTGCCCATGCAAGGAGTACCGCAACAACAGTCCTTGCTGCAACAACAACAATTGCAACAACAGCAACAACTACAGCAACAGCAACACGTGCCACAGACCCAAGGTCTTGCACCTGGCGGTGTGGTACAGCCCGAGTCCAATGTCGAGCTGTTGGAGAAGTTCAACCTGCTACTCAACGAAGTGGACAGCATCATTCTGCGACTGCTGGCATCCAACACGACTATTGAGTTTGAGCTGCTGTACAATGTGGCGCAACAGATGGGTGCACTGATGCTGCACTCGACAGGTCGCCTGGAACTGGCACAGAACTTTGCTCAGAAGCTGTTCAATCGATTGTGCGACCCAGACAAGAAGCCGATGTACGAGTTCTACTTTGAGCTGCTCGAGGTCATCCGCGACTGGGACCAAAAGATCGTCAGCACTCTCACCTCGCTGCTGCTCTACACACAGCCCGACAAGAAGCTCAATCGTATTCTCATCGCTGGCCTGATCATTCATCAGTTGATCAATGTCAATGAGTACGACCAACAGTTGGCACACATGCTGATAGACCCCGCCAAGGCAGGCCAGGCCATCGAGTTTGCCGTCAACCTTCTTCGCTTCACCGTGCTTGAGAACCACTACGCCGTGCCCAGTGAGTTTGTCTACACAGTCGACATCCTGACCAAGATGGTGCAGCGTGCCGGCCCCACCGCATCCTCGGACATCCTTCTCAAGACGCTGGAGGACATCAAGAACCGTCCAAAGGACGAGAAGAAGAGACCAAGGATCTCCCGCGTCAAGCACGAGGAGATCAACCGCGACCCACCCGGTCTGAAAGACGCCACCATCCTGCTGTTGCAAGAGTGGATCGTCTACTCGTCGTCCAACTACGAGATGTCGTTGCTGATCCAGTACGTGGGCCAAGTGCTCAATCTCAACATGATGAAGAACGACATCTACTTCCAAAAGTTCATCCGCATTGCCCTCGAGTGGTCGATCGAGCGATACAACGCCAACCAGATGGAGCCCGCACAGCTGGGCGCGCCATACATCGAGATCGACGCACTCTGCCGATTCATCGTGCTGCTCGTCAAGCATGGCGATCCCACGCACATTGCCACGCTGACCAAGGTGTTGAATCTGGCCATTCGCGTCATCACCAAGGACTATGAGACCAACTTCACGCGATTCAATCAGCGTCCATACCTGCGCATCTTTGAGAACCTAATCACAGACTTTAACGCACCCGACCCCATGCTGGAGCACGTGTCCAATCACATCCACTACCTCTTTGTCAACACGTTGCTCACTCTGCAGCCGGCCAAGTTCCCAGCATTCTGCTTTGCTTGGCTCGACCTGATCTCTCATCGTTCATTCCTGCCCCACTTGTTGAGCAAGCCACAGTGCAAGCCATGGTATCACGACCTGCTCATCACTCACTTCAAGTTCATGGAGCCATTCTTGCGCAACGTAGATGTGAGCGAGCCCACGCGTCTGCTCTACAAGGGCACTCTCAAGATCTTGTTGGTCCTGCTGCATGACTTCCCCGAGTTCCTGTGCGAGTACCACCAGAGTCTGTGCGACGTCATCCCTAACACGTGCATTCAGCTTCGCAACATTGTCCTGTCGGCATACCCCAGGAACATGCGCCTGCCAGACCCCTTCACGCCCAACCTCAAGGTGGACGTGCTGCCAGAGATCAACCAGCCACCCAAGATATCGTCCAACTTTATCGACAACCTCAAGGGTCTCAAGAACGAGATCGACACGTACATCAAGAGTCGCGAACCATTCTCCTTCCTCGCCGACCTCAAGAACAAGTACTTGTACTTGCCCGAGAATGAGGACGTTGCTGCCGGAACTCGATACAACCTGCCACTGCTCAACTCGTTGGTACTCTATGTTGGCACCCTGGCCATCCCACAGATCCAGAGAAAGCCTGGCAATGCCGCTCCCACCGCCTCACAGAGCGCACCGATGGACATCTTCCATCGTCTGGCCATGGACCTGGACGCAGAGGGTCGCTACCACTTCTTCAACGCCATCACCAACCAACTCAGGTATCCCAACAATCAAACACATTACTTTAGCTGTGTATTGTTGTATCTGTTTGCCGAGGCCACCCAAGAGATCATCAAGGAGCAGATCACACGCGTATTGCTCGAGCGATTAATATCAAACAAACCACATCCATGGGGCATGTTGATCACATTCTTGGAGCTGATCAAGAATCCTAGATACGACTTTTGGAGCCATTCGTTCACTAGACAGGCGCCAGAGATTGAGCAACTGTTTGACTCTGTTGCCAAGAGTTGCAAGAGTAGAGAGACATCACAGATGCCAACAATAGGAGGAGTTGGTGGTCAACAAGTTCCACCACTTCAACAACAGCTTCAACAATCAGGTCTTGGTGGTCTTACAGGTCAACAACAAGTTCCACAACAGCAGCATCCAAAATAAAGTAGTGATTGATTATTTAGTTATCCCATCCATTCCCGTCACAGTCCTAGGAAGCTGGAACTTGAGGAAATCGCAATTTAGGGGTTGCAACCACACATTTTCTGCAATTTATTGATTCAATCGAGGTGGTGTTGAGGAGAAGAGTGTGAAGGAAGGAGTAGACGTGTCATTCGACAATCTTGAAGATACAGATTTATATTAATTGTTTGATATAAATATTTATATATATATATATATATAGGATAGCATGGGAGCATTGTTTTCAATGTGTCGCAGTGGAGGCGATAGAGAGAATCAAATTAGTGCAACAGATAAAGCTGTACTTGATCTTAAAGTTCAACGCGACAAGTTAAAGCAATATCAACAACAGGTATAGTGTTCAATGATTGAATGATTGAATGATTGAATGAATGAACACATATGATTGACATTTGAATGAACTATGATATATGATATATAGATCAATGTAGTTATACAAAAGGAGATCAATATAGCAAAGGAATGTACAAAGAATAATAAGAAGAAACAGGCATTGTTGGCATTGAAGAAGAAGAAGTATCAGGAGAAGTTGTTGGAGGAGACTGATCAGAATCTGTTGAACATACAAGAGATGATATCAAAGATAGAGCAGGCAGAGTTCCAGGCAAAGATATTCGAGAGTCTTCAAAAAGGAAACGCTGCACTCAAACAACTCCAAAAGGAGCTGTCTCTCGAGGACGTCGAGAACATCATGGCCGAGACAGAGGAGGCTATCGAATATCAGAACGTATGTATAGTCGTAGGAGTATTGGCTTTGCATGGTATGGGACATCTCTAACGCAACACATACATGTACAGGAAATATCAAAGGCGATGAGTGGACAATTCTCATCAGAAGAGGAGGATGAGTTGTTGGCAGAGTTGGAGGAGATTGAGAAGCAGCAGTTACAATATCCAGAGGTACCAAACAATGATATCAAGATTGATCTGGATCATATATTGCCTGGTATGTATCCAATCACACCTTGTACACATAATTACTACTGGACATTATTCATTAACAACTGGGCGGAACGACTAACATTAGTTAAATTACCAACGTCTGATAAAGAGCCTGCATCATCATCGTCAAACTCAACGGCCAAGGCCGAGAAGGCGCGTCAAGAGCCACAATTAGCAATGTAATGTAGTTTATAAGATTAATGGTTAAGCCATACATCAGTAACCTTGATGTGGACAGGACATTAATAAAGGTGACTGAAGTTTACTTCAATTATCTTTTTCCAGTCATAACCTCATTTATATTTATCCAACCGCCCATTATGTATATTCCGACAACAATCGATGGTCTGATCAAGTCCGAATAATATATTACACTTTTTTATTTACAGTGGAACAATTTAATTTCCAACTGGTATAAATATTGGTGGAATCAGTCAAGTGGAGTCAAGTTGGAAATAAAAACAATTTTTTTCGGTTCGACAATGATTCCAAATGATAGATTATGGTCGTTATTCCAGCTTTGGGATCAAGGTCCAAATTACTAATTTAATTAAAGCATCAATCAATCAATTTAATTGTCATTGACTATTAGTAGATCAACAAAACAAGTAAACAATGATATGTGTTGTTGATGTAATAGCGATTGCTATTCATAGTTTATTTGGTTTTGTTGATCTGTTGATTGTCAACAGATAGGTGACCTAAGCTTAGTCAGAGGTCGAGGTGGTGCTGGTGGTGCTGGTGGTGCTGGTGCTGGTGGTGCTCGTAGTGGTGCCATCATCTTGCTGAGTTTGGTTATCCTTGGAGAGGCTGATCTCCTCATCAGTAGGTAGACTTGCACGTAGGCCAAAGTCAAAGAACTCATTCAGTTGATTATACAGAGACAGCTCCATGTCAGAAGTGAGATTGTGGTGCTTCAAGGCCCACTTGAGGGTCACAATCTCGTTTAACACCCACGCCCTCTGTTCTTCAAGACGGGCGAGGTAGTCTCCAAGGTTAGAGGCGTTGGTGATGGCCTTCATACGCTTGACGATTGGATCAACGTCCTCATCGTCAGAGATGACGACAGTCTCATCACGTTCACGCTTGAGCTCTGGTTTGACCTGCTTATCTGTTGGGGCGGGCAGATTAGCTACAGAGTTGCTCAAGATGAGCTTGTTGACGCTGAGGAGAGGAGAGAAGAAAGAAGAGGAAGAGGAAGAATAAGATGAAGCATTAGTACTCATACATCTTATTGAAATAGTTGACCCCAGATACTACAATTTGATTATACATACGTGTCAGTGCCAGGGCGGATATTGTCCAGTGCCAACTTCAATTTGGACCTTGATCCCAAATTTGGAATAACAAGAAGAACAAGAAGAACAAGAAGAACAAGAGTGGCTCTAAGAACACCGGCACCACCTCCACCTTGACCTCATCCACAAAGACATCCGCTGCCGCCGATGACCAAGTTGGCGATGAAGGCGAAGATGTGGAGGAGGTGTTGGAAGAAGAGGAAGAGGAGGAGGACGAGGATGAGATGTTGTTCTTGCCTCAAGGCCTTGCGTCAAAGGTCAAGAGCATTTCTGCACAGCCAACACCTCAACTCAGAACTGGAAAGAATGTTGTTACAAAAGAATTAGTTTCTAATATAATATCTAAATCAATTAGTTTAGGAGAAGTTATCAAAGATCTTTCTATTTTATCAGATAAACTCAACAAAGAAATCTTGCTCATCGCGAACGATAATCTTCCTGAATACGGTTTCTATCCCTATTATGTATAAACAAAACTAACCATTTGCAAATTACCTGTCAATTATTATATCATACAGTCTTTCATGAATACATCGTTTACAATAAACTTCATGTCTTTCCAAAAAAGAACATATATAATCCAAGATAAATTCAATGATATTGTTTTGGAATCACTAAAACTATATTCTGAAGTCCTCACGATAATCAATGTACCTCTTTCACGTACTCTTTTGTGAATCAATCATTGCTGCTTTGGTATCAGGTCGACAACAGTGATCTCTGGATCGCAAAAGAGTCGCATGGGAGGATGTGTTGCCAATCCTCGGTTGACATAGAGATGCATTGGTCGTTGTGGATTCTTGGGTGGCTCCAACTGTGCTCCATTCAGAATATGATGTCCACGACACCATTTCCAATTCTTTACAACCTTGCGTGGATAGCTAATGCCTGCTAACAATGCGCGTGGCAACAACAGGAATATGTTGTCCAACACTGGAATGATTGGTGAGCCATTCGGGAAACAGATCTGGCCACCATGTGTATGTCCAGAGAGTACCAGGTCAATGTCGTAGGGTTCCAACTCGCGTGCACTGTCTGGATTGTGTGATAGTACTACTCGTGCTGTGTTCTTCATTGCAAGGTCGGCTGCAACACAGTCCAATCTAAAGTTGGCACGCTTCCTACTATAATCTCCAAGTCCAACCAATTGCAATTTACCCTGTCCCTTTCCCATCGGATACACAGTCTCATTGACCAACATTGTAATATTACTATCCTTAAGTGCTCCAACAATAGTCTCTGGCCCATGATCAGTCTTATAATCATGATTACCAAGTATACAATATACTCCATGTCTTGCCTTTTTTGATTGATTGATTGATTGAGTGAGTGATTGGAATCATTCCAAAGGGGGAGGTCAGTGGATGAGGTAACATACTGATAACTTTGAGAGATGCTTCTTGAGTAACTCATGGATGGGCTCTGGCTTGAATTGTACAAGATCACCTGTTATGACGATGATGTCGGGATCTTGTGCATTGACAGTCTTGATGACTTTGTCCATGAACTCATCATGTATTCTAATAGGATATTCATCATAATGTATATCTGATATCTGTACCAATTTGACTGGATTATCTAAATACATCACAGGTATATCCAATCTCTCCAATGCCAGATGTGCAGGGAACAATCTCCTAAGCAACATTGCAAAAGAGAATATACAATATCTCAAAATATTACGTATTATTGTTATTATCTTCTTCATCTTTTATCTATCTATCTATATCTATATCTATATCTATATGTTTGATCAACATTATAACATGTATATGTGTCATTCAACAATGAATGAATGAAAGAGGAATGACTCATTGTCCACACTTCTCACGAATTTTGAAGATCTGCCGCCAACACGTCATCTCAATGACTCACTCATTCATTCATTCGTATCACGATAAACATATATATAAACAAATAATAATACAAAGATGATGATGCAGCCAGGCAGAAGACCGCCATCAGGTGGATTGAACTTGGATAGTAGTGACGACGATGATGATGACAAGAGAAAGAAGAAGGATGGTGCAAAGAAGCCACCACCATTGATGCCCCCAATGAAGGAGATGCCTCCACTGCCTACAATAGACTCAACTACATATACATTGTTTACACTGATGATACAGCTCAAACAACGAATGAAGTACTCACCATACAATCTAAAGAGTAGTAAAGATGTTGTCAAAGGTATGTTCGATCAATCAATCATTCAATCAATCAAGTGAATACATTGAAGGAACTAACGGACACTTGACACTTGGTACAATGGTACAGACAAGATAGAAAGATACTCAAACAAGTATAAAGGAGATATAACACAACAATCATCTATTGAACATTCACTGCCAATACATCTTGGATACTTTCCACTGGAACTTACTACTACACGAAAGAGAAAGAAGAGAAGAAACAAGGGTCAGTCAGCATTGAAGACTCTAGATGGCATGAAAGAGGATGAAGAAGGCGAGGACGATGAGAACAAGGTAAGGAAGAGTTACATCACATGGTCCCTGTCAATCACTAACTCAATCATTCAATCATTGATACAATGTAGAAGAAAGAAGGCGATGAGATGGATGGCGATGCAGATGAAGATGAATCAGATATGGAGGATGATGAATATGAGAACCAGAATAATGATGTTGATGATGATGATGAGGGTGGAGCATCGTCTGATGAAGGTGGAGACGAAGCCAATTTCAACTAGTGATCTCAACAGACAGAAACACATGGTGGCGAACTTCCCAACAACCCATCACACTGCCACATCATCATCATCACAATGAACAACATTGTTGTGAAAATTAAACAAAGCGATCATTATCACTTGGACACTTGTATCTCTCTCAATCAATCAAACAGGCTCATTCATTCATACATTCAATCAATCAATTCAATCAATTCAATCAATCATTCAATCATTCATTAATTAGTAAAGCGATACAGACAGATGCACGCCGCCGGTTTGGGCAAACAATCATTGTTGATACCCAAGCAGCCGCTGTTGCTGCTGCACGGTCTGTTTGGATTCAGGGAACTGGGACCCTTTGTGTACTTTCATGGTATAACAGAGCCGCTCAAATCACTTGGCGCCAAGGTGGTCGCGACGCGCGTGCATCCTACAGACTCTATAGCCAACAGAGCAGCTCAGTTGCAGACGCAGTTGAGTCAAGTGCTCAAACAGTACAATACGGACAAGGTGCATGTCATTGCACACAGCATGGGAGGATTGGACGCTCGATACCTAATCAACAAGCTTGATTGGGAGCGAAACATTATGTCATTGGTAAGCAGGTTGAGTTGGTTGGTTGGTTGGGGACACTACTAACCTTGCGCGAATGATGGCGTAGACTACACTCGCAACACCACACAGAGGCAGTTACATTGCCGACTGGTCTGTGCTCAACATCAAACAGAAGCTGAAGATTGAGAGTCTGTTCAAGGTGCTGGACATACCTCTGTTGGCAATCGACCAGCTGACACCACAGTACATCAATGAATGCTTTAACCCTGAGATCACCGACGTGCCCGACGTCCAATACAAGAGCTATGGAGCATGGAAGCAGTTTGAAAGCAAGTTCTCCTATCTCTACTACTTTGGACAACTGCTTGCCGAGCGTGAGGGTCGCAATGATGGACTGGTCAGCATGGATTCGGCGCGATGGGGACAGAGCTTCAACGAGATACCCAACTGCGATCACATCAATATCATCAATTGGAGCGAGAGCAAGTTTGACATCATGCCCACCTACCAGAAGATACTTAGTGATCTCTATCATCTGGAGCAACAAAGAGAACTAAAATGGAGTATTCGTTGATGACCTTGTGTCGCGAGAACTATAATGTAACATGTATATCTCTTTCTTAAGACATGGCGAGTGGAAATCACTTTCCCTCACGATGTAGTGTATTAGATTGAATTGGATTGGTTGAGTATGATTGATTGAGTGTGATTGATTGAGTGTGATTGATTGAGTGTGATTGATTGAGTGGATGGATGGATGGATGTATGTTGGGTGTGGATGCTATAGAGTCTATTATGCTGGGTATCCTACCGTAGGTTCAGCATTGAGTTAAGGATTGTTATACTATTCTTGTATCTAGACCTTCGCTTCTTGTAGTTATTTTGGAAGCTATGTTTGTGATTGCGGCGTTAGTATTTGTAGATGATCCAGGTGTCCCGGGTCAAGGACAAGCATGACCTTACCTCTTCTTTACAGCTTTAAAATTGGACATGTGCTCCGCCAGCAGTGACTCACTGGATGGCTGCTGGACGTCATTGTTGTTGTCAATGAAGTTGTTATTGTTATTGTTATTGTTATTATTGTTGTTGTTGATGTTGTTGGTATAGCCGCCAAAGTGCAACTGCTGTTGTTGTTGTTGTTGTCTGATCAATGCCTGGATATTGATGGGTTAATATGGTTATCTTGATCTGCACATCCAGGGCTGTGTATACTTACATCAAACTCGGATGGTGCAGTACATGGTCGTGGTTGGATCGGCTGAGATGTCTCTTCCTCTACATCTGGCGAGTCGGGTAGAGGTGGTGGAAGAGTGAACGAGTTGTTTTCTTCTTGCATCTATTTAATGTTGGAGAGGTTAGAAGGGTGGCCGAGCAGATCATTGATCATCCATGGTATACGTTACATTTAATAATAGTGATTCTGGTGATGGCGCCACATCATTGATCCACATTCGAAGTAGTCGGTAGAGTGATGGCTGTGATTGTGGCCGTGGTCTGCTGATATCAACATCGTAGCCAATCGGTGGCGAACGAGATGGTGTGGAGACCTCGGGTATGAGCTTGCCAATGTCAATAGGGTTGTCCAATACATGAATGATATTGTCGTTGCCAACACCGCTGCCATCTCCTGGCGACGCCATATTTTTGATATCCAATAATCCAACATGTTCGTGTTGCTGATGATGATGATGATGTTGGATACCAGACATGTCAACATATTGTTGGTGTTGTTGTAGTTGTTGTTGTTGTTGTTGGAACATTGGTACTGATGGTGGAACAAGCTCCATATGTGTGATTGGCTGTGGATGTGACGCTGTTGATGCCGTGACTGCATCCTCCATGTGCTGGTATGGCATTGGCATTGGAATGGATGAGGATCCATTCATACTACTATTATTATTATTACTACTATTATGTACATTGTTGTTGATGCTGTGACTTGGTGTGGATGCAGAGTGCAGGGAGACGGGGTGGGGCGGACTCATGAATGACATGGCGTTGTAGATGTCCACGTTGTTGTTGTGGGCCGACTTGACTGGCGTGGACACCACTTTGAAGGGCGAGGGGAATCCAAAGTAATCATCGCCGAATGGGTATGGAATGGACGAGCTATGTGAGGCTGGTGGAGGTGTCGATATATTGGTAATGAATGGATTCTCATCATCTGACAGCTTGCCTCTCCGCTTGGTAATTGGTGAATCTGCAAAGCCATGATATGACTCTATTTGGTTGTTTGATTGATTGATTGATAGTGGATGGTTGGATGGATGATGGTTGGTTTGGATGATCACTCAATCATTGGCGCCACAGATGACAACTTACTCAAGCGTGCCGGACTTGCCTCTAAGCTTAGAAATGAGTCAGATATTGACTCGGACAATGGTGGATCCAGTTTGTGATTGGTATGTGTGTATATGTGATGGACAAGGTGAGTGCCAATGGCAGGCAGTTATGTGTTTGTGTTGTTGATTGATGATGATGATGTGGTATGAAGTGTCTTTGTCGTTGTCGTCGTCACGGGAGCTGGTCGACCAATGTCCCGTCAGTCAGTCAGTATCCTTGTACTCGCGAGATAACCTAAACCTGTTGCTGTATGGTATTGATGATATTGATGATGTTGATGATGGTGTAGTTTAATAAATAAATAGTCTAGTCCTAGCTCTCTCGATTAATGAATGATGATGAGATGGTATGATATGATTGTTGTTGATACTAAAGCTTTGTGAACAACATCAACATCATGGATATGGCGCCTTCCAAGTTCAAAGTATGTACATACTTTGGTGACAATCACAACACCTTGATCGCTCACAATCACCAGCATGGCCTGGCCTGCACACACCCCAAAGGCTTGCTGTTGTTGTTGTTTGTTGTTGAAGTTGTTGTTGTTTTGTGTGTGTTGTTGTATGTTCTTCGCGCCAAATGACAACGACTTCAACAGTTTCCTTAGATTTGATCATTTGCGCGCAATCATTCTTCATCATTCAAAAAATGAGTGAGTGTTCAGATCTACCAATCAATCGTACTTGACTTGGTCAACTTTTATAACCTGGTGATTATTATTATTATTCACTAATTCATCCATTCTATTTATTAATCATAATTGTTTACTAGAGTTATAAGTTTTGGTTTCAAGATTAAGATATATGCCATGTAATGATTACAGTGCTTATTTTAAATCTTGGTCCCATAAACAGGAACATAATTGATCGTTTGGTGTGGTTGGTCTGTTTGCTCTCTTCTCGAGGAGAAAGAGAGAATGGATGATGGTGGTGTGTGGGAAGGTAGGATCGAAATGGGAAGTGTTTGGAGTTAATCATTCTTGGTTCTCAATTACACAATGGTTGGTTGGGTGAGAGCACCTTCCACCTTTTTTCACATTACTTGCGAGTCATTAGTGTGTGTTGATATTGGAGAGATACACCTAAATTCGCATTTTGGAAACGATTTATAACAACTCAAACCCCACTCATCTTATCATTTCAATTACAAAACAAATACAAACAGATACTTTATTTATTATTATAATATATATTAAGAAACAGATAAATCACATACATATAGTTATTACACATACAACAACAAATATACAAGAATGAATATTAGTAGGTTGATTAAAACAAGTACTTATAGATGTCAATCAATCAATTAAATAATCAAATATACTAACATAACATTATAATGTTGTTTAGGAGACAGGAAATCAAATCATAGAGCTGTAACAAACAAGTTCGACTCTGATGTATTATCTAATGAGCTAAGCTACTTTGCACCATTGCTCAAGGAGAAGAAGACTACAATCAGAGTTAATGCTCTCAAGAACATCATTGATATTTGCACACATCAAGAGAGAATTGAACAGATACATGAACTGTATGTACATATACTACTTAACAACAACTAATAGTGTGATTAGATACTAACATTGAATGAATGAATGAATAGGGATGTTGAACTAGCCAACTCCATTTGTGATATAATTGCAGCACCAAACAGAGAACAGGAAGAGGTTACTCTGGCTGCTCGTGCACTAAAGGTTATTGCTGTACAGAATGGACTGAGTCGTTATGACTTCCACAAGACCATCAAGGGTGGTCTGTCATCTGTGATCAATGACACTGAGGACCATGTGAGTCCGGCCACCATCTCCAGTGCTCTGGACGCCGTGTCATTCTCATGCTTCATGAACACATCCTACTCGGACTCCTACGAGAACACCATCGAGATGTTTGCCGACATCATCCAGACACAGAAGAACAAGACCGTTCTCAACAGCGCTCTAAAGGGCTGGCTTCTAATGCTCACAAGACTGGATAAATCAAAGATCTCCAAACATATGAAGTATGTATCATTGTTGTCAAACAGAACAACATCCGCAAAGTGCACACAAGGTCTAACAACACATCAACATTACAATAGCATGTTGGACAAGATCATCGAGTTGACTTCATCATCATTCACCGCATTGACAAATACTGCTGGCACTGCCATGGCCTTTTTGATTAGTGAGATGGATGATAATATGCTGGAAGATAATGAGGATGATGAGGAGGATGTAGAGAATGACGACGAAGAGGCCGAGTCTGTCAATGATTATGATGATGTCGAGGATGAGGACTACTCCAAATATCAAGACAGAAACGCAAGATCACAAGATGATGATGACAACACTGACGACGATGACAATGAACATGACGACGACGATGAAGACTACGAGGACGACGAAGAAAATGAAATTGTATCAATGGTCGAGAACCTTATCCTATCCAACAACGAGAAGGGCAAGAAGAAGGCACAGTCAAAGACCCTGCTGAGGAAGATTGTCAAGACCCTGAAGGAGGGCGACTCACCCCGCGAGACTCTCAAGATTGACAACCAACCATTCTACTTCCAAGGCTGGCGCAAGTACATCCAACTGCATGAGATCAAGAGTGTCCTGAAGAACAGCGCCTCCTTCCACTGGACCCAGAACGAAGACCTGCGCAAGCTGATTGGCATCGAGATGCGTTCCGCCTCTGACAACAACCAATTCCTGTTGGAGCAGCGCCACATCAGCAACGTTCGATCCAAGCTCAGAACCAAGGGTCTGACCAAGGAGCGTCGTGATACTTCAGGTGTCTATTCCTATCATCATGGAGAGAATGATCAATAAACACTCATCATAATGTCCAATAATAATAATGTAACTCTCACTCTATCTCTTTACCCTTGCCCTGACACTGGGTATTTTGTTATTATTTGCGGGACCATCGATCTTTTTTGGGAACTGATCAGTCGGTTGGGGTAGTGGCCCTTTACCACCTTTTTTTATTGATTTGCGTGAGACACGACAAATCGTTTGTTGGATAACGACAGTAGGGGCTGTCTCTCTTTGACATGGGGGTGTTGTCTCATTGCTTCCCAAACTTACACCTTTATCGGGAACAAGGTGATCACACAAACACACACACCTTGTCGGCTTTATTATGACACAGGTCTCTAGCACCAGGAGGTGTTTGTTCGTCTTTGTTGTCATAGATACATACACTCATAAGTTAAGTTGGGTAATGAAGAGTGTCCCATCACACACTATTTTGAGAAAAAATAGGTAGTAGTAGGTTGTTAGTTCTGGTTGGGTTCCAAGTTACGACCTACCTATGATCATTATCTATCTATCTACATTATATAATAATAATAATACTAATAATACATAACTATTTATAAATATATCAGTAGCTTGTAATAATCAGACAAACTACATTGAGATTTTATCGATTGCCTGGTGGTAATTAATCATACACTCCACTCACACACCCAAACACACACACAATCAATCAAAACAGAACGTTCTGATTCGTGGTTGTGATTGATCCAAGGTTCCACCCTTTCACCTCATCCACCAATCTTAAACATACTACATTATCATTCATGATACCTTCACAAGTATACTCCATCCAACAACTACAACTACAACTACGATAACAATAGCAACGACAAAGATGAATGGATTATGGGACAAGATAACTGCACCCTTTGTAAGTAAAGTGATTGATTGGTGGCTAGCCTACCAGGCCTTGGTCCACGAGATGTAGCTTAGGCTAATATCAATCCAATCACTCATGATCAACATGTACAGGCAGAGATACAGAAACAAAGATCAGAGGATAAAGCTACACATGCGTTCTTGAAAGCGACAACTTCCAGCTTGGCACCTCCAAATGAACTGGTGGTCGATATATTCCAGCTGAGGGATCGTGAACTCCAGTTGGAGAGTCAACTAATCAAACAACAACAACAGACACAACAACAACAACTACAACTACAGCAACTACAGCAGCAACAACAACAACTGTATGATCAATTTGTGCACAGTCCTGAGGTGGTGGACTTGACCTCCCCAAATATAGTGCGCCAGTCACAGTCGATGGATGCACCCAAGCTTGCCAATGTGAATGTGGTCGCTGTGCCTGCTCAGGTCTCGGACATCACAGCTATCCCACTGAGTTCATCAACGGGCTTGCTGACCACTATGCAGGTGCCAACACTGGTACCGCCTGGCTTTGGTTCAGGCGCGGGTGGTTCGCCGCGCAATCAGTTCAAACTGTCTGCGGGAAACCCTCTGGCTCAGACATTGAACCCCTCCATCAGCAATGTATATATCAACAATCCCGCAAACAGTCCACTCAAGAATATCACCGAGATGTCTCCAGTCCGACCCTTCATATCAAAGTCAATGGGCGGTGGTGGCGGCGAAGACTCAACATCAATAGAGATGTGCGATATGTATGTTTGATCGATCACGTGTGGCTACCATCCCAGTCTAACACCCTCACCTGACATCACCCAATCAAGCAATAGGAGCAACCAAACTATAATCAATATACCTTCACATATTGCTGCTAATCAAAACCAGCATGCAACACATGGCGCGGATGGAGTGTCACAGAAGCCAGAGGCGAGCCCACTGGTGCTGAGTGAGCCAATGGGCAAGGAGTCAAAGGAGAAGACCGTCAAGACCAAGCGCAAGAATCGCTTCAGTAAGGAGAAGATGGAGAGGTTCAAGAACAGTGTATACCAGATACTGGTGCCTCAGACAAAGCTGCCCATCCATGTGGTGGACGCGGAGCAGCTCGAGACGTACGTCGTCCCATTCCTCATGGAGCTGGGCCGCGCATTGCTCATGTCGGGCGTGCCCGTACATCGACTCGAGTACGAGCTGACACTGATCAGCTCCACATTTGGTCTGGACGGTAACTTCTTCTCAACACCCACTGGCATCTTCTTCTCATTTGGTTCGCCGCATTCCATTCTCTCACCATACACTCATCTCTTGCGAATACAATCGACCGATTACAACATGGAGCGTCTTGTCCTTCTCGAGGCACTAGCCGACGATGTAATCTACGGAAGGAAATCATGTCAAGAGGTGAGTGATCATGAGGGTCTGGGATAGTCCCAGCCCCAGCCCAAGCCCCAGCCTCTGCCTCAGTCCCCCGCTAACACCAACCACACAAACACCCATTAGGCGCTCATTGACTTGAAGGACATCCTCAAGAGTCCACCATTATATAATATTCGTGTCACTGTACTTAGCTTTGTAGTATCATCCTTTGCCTTCTCCTTCTTCCTGCAATGTGGATGGGTGGAGGTTGGCGCTTGCTCACTGGTCGGCCTGTACGTGGGCCTGCTCTACGCAGCTGCCTGTCAATGGCCTGCGATTGGTCGTGTGCTCGAGGTGCTGAGTGCATTTGGCGGAGCATTCCTGGCGGGATTGTTCAACGCGTTCATTTACCCCGTTCCCCGTTTCCTTGCGACACTTGGCGGAATCATTGCGCTTGCGCCTGGCCTGTCGCTCACACTGGCCGTGGCAGAGATCGCCACTCGAAACCTCGTGTCTGGAAATGCTCGACTCATGGGCGCATTCTCTTGTCTGCTTCAGCTGTCATTTGGCATTGCCATGGGCACCAGGTTCGCCGAGAAGGTCCTGCCGCTGCAGACCGAGATTGTGCCGTCTGCATTCCCCAGCTGGACGATGTTCCTGGCGGTGCCACTGGCGGCCATCTCCTTTGCCATCCAGATGAAGGCGTCGCCGCGTCAAATGTGGATCATCATTCTTACCAGTGTGCTGGGCATCCTGGGCGGCAACTGGGGCAATCGTTACTTTGGCACAGACGTCGGATCTTTCTTTGGCGCCTGTCTGATCTGTATCACTGGCAACCTGTATGCGCGATTCACCAATGGCACATCAGTGGTGCCCATCCTGTCTGGCATTATCCTGCTGGTGCCTGGGTCGATGGGCGTAAAAGGCCTGCTCTCGGTGTCCAATGGCAACGTGGACAGTGGCATCGAGCTAATAGGTGGCATGTTCATGATTGCCACATCTCTCACCATTGGTCTTCTCGTGGCCAATCTTCTGGTTAAGCCTCACAAGGCACTTTAAGTTATAAGTTATATATATATAAGTTATTTAATTAATCAATTAAAGTAACGTTCGCAGTCGTCGTCGCGTCGTCGCCTGGTACATCCACCGCGAGGTGGATCCAGTCAGTCATATCCAATATCAACTATCGCATGAATGTGTGCTGATCGTGTCACCATGATTGATTGATTACTCGTCCTCCAAGTCGTCGGGGATATCCTCTTCCTCTTCCTTGCTAAACAAACTCCAATTTACAGGTGCTGCCGTCGCGGCAGCCTTTGACTTGTTATGTGGAGCTGGCTTTGAAGGTCCAATAATCATTTCCTTAAACTTGTCCAAGTCAGAGTCTGCTGATTTAGTTGTTGTCTTTGAAGATTTCGATGTCGATGTCGATGTCGATGTAGTTGTAGTAGTACTTGTTGTTGTTGCTGTTGTTGGTGTATTTGATATTGCTGAGTCTACAGAGACAGGACATGTTAGCATTCATTCGTTCAGAGTTGGCCTCGAGAAGGGGATAGTTACTGATTGCTTCGAGAACAGCCTTGTCTTTCTCTGCCTTTTCCAATTGCCTTTGTTTACATGGTGCTTTGTGTTCACTCCAGTGATCCAGTTGACATTGACGACAGCAGTAGGAGATTGATGTGCATGCTCCACAGAGTGAGAGCTGTTTCGTTGTGGTTGTGTCTTTGTCTTGAGTGCAGACGGGGTTCCCGCACTTGGACGTCAGGGCCAGACGAGCAGCCTCTTGCTCGGCGGCATTCTTCAACTTTAACTGTTGCTGTTGCTGTTCCTTCATCCAAGCGGGCATCTCTGGTGCCACTGTAGCCTTGGTCGTTGCCTTTAGCTTATTGTTCAACTTGTTGGCGGCATTGTTATTGGCATCCTTTCGCAGACCCAACTTTGCTTTCTTTGTCTTTCCTCTCTTTGTTGTGTATACTGATGCCATCCTCTAGTAGTAGTAGTATCTATATAACTAAATATTGTTATTTCTATCTCTTTGGAACACAAGAACTAATGTTCATTTCACTTTCAGACGTCTGAAAGATTCATTTCGGTCGGTTTCAAAAGTTTTGGTACCCCACTTAGGTCAATTATTAATATCATTATATATAAGTAGGAAAGTAATATTTATTTACAGATGATTACTAAAATGGTACCATTGTTGGTAGCTTGGTATCAATCAGACCCTGAAGTTCCAGGTAATGTTTGGAGCACCAGCGTTGAGGGTATCACTTCTGCGAACAGAATACATGTCCGCAATTGGAGTAGCGGGAATATTGAAGGGAGGTAATTGAAAGGCTTGGATGGCACCGTGGACGGTCCAATGATGCAATGTCTTCAATTGGTCGAGACAGTCATTCATCAGCTCTGTTTGGAACTTGAAGATACTCTGGGATCCTAGATGTGTTCCATTGTGACTGGTAATAAAGTTGTAAATGGTAGTCTTGATCAAGTCAATGGAGCCCCTCTGTGCATCTCCATTCACAACTCTGGCAGCTAGACCAACTTGATCCCAACAGAGCACCAGAACCGGGTCTTCAGGGTCCTGGTTGCGAACCTCAAACTTGATGATCTCCAATGCACCTGGCGGAAGATCTACAGTTTTGAAAGCATCTTCAATGCTCTTGTCAAGTGGGTCTGTTTCCATTGCAGTTTTCTCTTGCTTTGGCAGTGTCAGTTTTGAATTATCATTTCTCTTTGGGCAATACTTACATTCTTTGCCAGGGCTGGGCGAGAAGCTCTGACTTTTGTGGGCTTTCTCTTCTTGACTGGCTCTACCTCCTCTTGGACCCTCTTGGTTTTTCTGGTGCTCATTGTCAATGTTGTTGAAAGGTAAAGGTAAGTTGATATATTTGTTAGTTCTATCTGTGGAAGTTATGTAAACAATGACTACGAACCTTTAGTTTTATTGGTGTATCGAAACAGTGAAACGAGTAGCCTAATTAAACAAAGCTACAAGCTATCAATTATTATAGTTGACAGGTTGTCTTTGATTGACATAAGGTGGGTTGCCGAATGAATGATTACTCCTCAGTGGTGTCACCTTGAGACAGCATGTATTGCAAATGAAGTTTTAAGGTGCTTGACTGGTGGGGGAGTCACCAGTTGGTTGCTGCTAAGGTTCTGCAGGGGATAGTCAAGGTTACGCAGAGAATTCATTTTTCAGCGGTCTCAATCCTTGGGTTCGAGCTGGTTCGACCCTGGACAACCCTTGGAACAGCAAGGGGAACCCTTTCAAACCTTATCTGATGTTAATTAAATATTTATATTTTTATTGTTGTTGTTGTAGTTGTTGTTGTGGTTGTTGTTGTTGTATGATAAATTAGACCTTAAAGAAATCGTCGTCTCGTCCAAAGGAGTGGAACATATTGGTCAAATATGCGATAATTGTCCAGAGTGCGTTGTGTCGTTGAATGTTGTCAGAAAGGTCGCCAAGTGATCTGATTGTGTCTGACAATATGTTCCATTTCTTCATCTCTCCAAAGACATTCTCAATGATGATCCTCACCTTCTTGATTCGATTGCTCTCATCTTTCTCTCTCAGGATACGCTCGGCATCGAATCCTTCTTTGGTGACCTTGGCTTCCAATGCCTTCAACTTCTTAGATACCTTGGTCGCCTCCTTTCCTTGACGCAGGCGATGCTCATCGAGCGTGCGTTTTCTGATCATCTTGTCTGTGTACTCCATATGATCGATCAATGAAGCCGACTTGATCTTGGGGGTGATGGTGTTGGTGTAGTACTTCTGACCTCCTTTGAATCCTTTGTCACCGAGAATGACAATATCTTCATCGAACAGAGCCTGTAGTCTAGGTGCAGCATCCTTGTAGAGCGAGACGTCAGGCTGGGCGCCTCCCTCTGTCTTACCTACATACACGATCTTGCCACGTATATCGCAAATGACCAACACTGCCAAAGAATACATTGATTTCTTGCCAGAATAAACAAGATCCTTGATCGTCTTGTGTGGCGGCACTTGAATCCTCTGCTCTGACCCGTCCACAATGAGATGAACATTGTGCTTAATACCATCTTTCCATATTTCTGCATGATTGTCTCGAAGCTCTCCATTGTGAACCACATCCTGGAAGTACCCATGGCAGTACGACTTCAATCTATCGAACACCTTGGTGAATGAGTACCTGAGCTGAGCGATTGTCAATTGATATAGGAACACACGCTCCATCATGTACCAGGGAAGGTTGTGGCGGCACCTCATGAGGAAGACGAGCATGTCCTTGTGTTCAAAAGAGTGCTTCTCACAGAGCTGAGACACTTGACTATGGGAGAGCTTGAAGTAACTTGTGTACTCTTCATCTTGGTTGAACCATTGATCTGTAAGTGCAGAGTTGAGGGTATGGCATTTGTCAGTTAATGGACTTAGCTTGCTGGCAGCATATTTATTCTTCACCTTCTTCAAGGGTATTGTTCTTCCTCTTATTGTTCCTCCTTGTTGTTGTTGTTGTTGTTGTTGTTGTTGTTGGTGTTGGTGTTGCAGCTGCTTTCTTGGCCTTTGATTTAGACACTGGTTTGGTTATTGCTGGGCTTGGTGCTGCTGGGCTGGGTGCTGGGATGGGTGGTGATGTAGTTGTTGACATCGCATTATCGTCGATATCTATCGTTGCCCTGCTGGAGATACCGGTGTTCGCTTCGCACCATTGAGTCCATTTCTCTCGTTTGTTGGTTAGATACTCGACAAGGCAGTTCCATCGACAGAAGTATACAAAGACGCCAAACGTGCTGTCTGGATGGCAACACTTCAAGATGCGAGAACAACCCTTTGAACAGTTCTGGCAATGTTGGACAGAATCTCCAATGATAGGCTTCTCTGGATCGTGTTCTCCAATCGCAGGTACAGCAAGCTTCAAATAGGGCATTGACCTGGTATGGTTTGTAATATNTCCAACACTGCACATCATCATTTTTTGGTCGCCATAGTAGACAATGATCTTCTTCTCGATCTTGTTCTCTGGTGAATTGCAAGTCGCCTCTACTATAATCCGGTTGGGATTGGTTGGGTCTCGAACGTTGGAATGCAGGAAGCACTTGGTTTGTTTGCTAGTCTCTCCATCCATCAACTTCTTGGTATGTGTGATATTCATCAGCTCTCTATTGTTCTCTGCCGCACCTTGTTTGGTTGGCGTCTTCATTTGCTGAAGCGTGAGTGTTGATGACAACGATGTTGGTTGTGGCTGTTGTTGTTGTGGCTGTTGTTGTTGTGGCTGTGGTTGTTGTTGTTGTTGTTGCGATAATGACTTGATGATTCCCTCTAACTCCTCTATACGCAGCCTCAACGTGTGAGTCTCCTCCTGTGATTCTTTAGTCTGGAACATTACAATATCATCAGGTGGCAGGTGTTTGCCCAAGACCCAGATATCCAACTCAGTACCGCAGAAGAAGCATTTGACACCTGCTTGCTTAACTCTGGTGACTATTAACTGGGTTAGCTCCTCAGACATCAGATGTTGTATTATATATATGTATTAATTGGTCGCTATTACTATGTTGGAGGTTGCAAAGGGTCATCACGGGTCGGACCTTGGATTCCAAAACAAATATTTGAAGAATCCACCCACAACACCCGTTGAACCCTGCAGAACCCAAGCTAACCTTAGCAGCAATCAAGTGATGGCAACTCGCCAGTTTCCCCCAGCCCATAATCATTGAGAAGTTCGAGGGGGAACAGATGGTGGTGTGCCAGTGTTTAGTGATCTTCTTGTAATTGTTCAACATTGGAATTAATGCTTGTTGTTCTGTGACCTGTGGATGTATGTATAGTTGGGTTCATCCTTAGCTACAAGAATACTGCGACGACAATATAGGTGAATATTGTAAGTATAACCATCAATCAAGAATTGAACTCCTCCTTTGATCCATTTGACCATCTAATCTTGTTGGAATTCAATAGTAGTTGGGACTTGTTCTCAATCACAAATTTTGGAGCAAAGTGTGTGAGCCGTGTCCTCCTGTCATTCAAAAGAATGGAGTTATGTAGTTCTGTTGGAAAGTATGCAACATCAGGTCCGCTATTAACAAGTAGCCTAGTAATTGTTAACAGAAGGAATGAAAGTTTAACTTACAAAATTGGACGGCCGTCTGTTGCCAGAAAGAACCTTGAGTCCATAACCAAAGTTGACCTAAAACTTCTAGATTCTGAGCAATTTGGATGTAACTCCTTGACCTCACATATATGGTCAAATCTCTCATAAACTCCACCCGGGTAGCAGTATTGAGTAATACCAGATCTTCTCGATCGTCGTCAGTGTATGTTTGGGTACAAGGAAAGAAGTAATCTAAGTCTAAGACAGTACCTAATGGAATTGATATAGTGTGTTCATCAATATAAATGGTTGAGGGATTGTTGTTGTGCTCTATAAACAAAGAGTATCTCTCTGATGATATTCTCCAAGGGAACTTTATAATAGTATTGTTGTTGATGTTAGACATTGTGACAAGGTATTAATTTATGTGATTAATTGTTATTAAATAAATAGGAGTTAGACATCATCAAGTTAATGTGTATTTTAATATTTATTTAATACGAAATTTCCAATTCATTTGGTTACACCTTTGTACATGTATTATTGTTTAAGTAGTTGTTTGACCAATGTCTTCTCAAAGTCTACATCAATGAATTGGTATCCACTATCMAATCAATCTGGTGGATTAAATAGATGAATGATTGCAATAAGTTAGTTTGTGTCTGATTGATGATGAATGAAGCCATGCCATGCCATTTACATACTTGTTTGGTAAACACTCGCTGACTGCTTAGTATTGTCTCACCAGCCATCTCGCGACCGAATACAGTGTTGATGACAAACTCTGGAATCCAGAATATTGTCGGACGGTTCAGGACACTTCCCAACTTCTTGGTGAACTCTGTGTTGGTCACTGGATTGGGACTGGTGACATTGATCGGTCCCGATACATTATCATGATCGATGGCGAACTTGGACCACATTGATGACGTCGTCCATGCTGACCCATGGCAGCCACTGTGTGCCACTGCCCATCMACGCCACCTAGTCCAAAGAGGAATGGATAGTAGGCCATTCCAAGGAGGCCTCCACTTGGGTCCATTACAATGCCGATGCGCATGTTGACCACGCGTGACTTTGCTCGGATGGCTTCGCAAGCGCCTTCCCATTTCTCGATGACGTCAGTGAAGAAGCCGTGGCCCTTGGGTGCAGTCTCGTCCAGGGGTTCATGAACTTGCGTGCCATAGTATGTGCAGCCACTGGCGCTGATGAATAGGGGAGGCTTGACCATTGCCGCAGCAGTCTCTGATAGTAAACGAGTGCCCTTCACTCTGCTCTCGAGGATACGCTGCTTCTTCTGTTCGTTCCATAGACCGATGGCATTCTCGCCTGCCAGATGGACGACAACGTCTGGCGCGACATTGTTGAATGCTTCAGTGTCGATTGATGATCTCTCAGGGTCCCATTGTATCTCTGATGAGTTTCCAGGTGCTCTTCTTACCAATGAGTACACATCATACACTCCAGATGCCTTGAGTGATTGTGACAATGCCTTGCCAACGAAGCCTGATGCTCCACTGATCACTACTTTCTTTAAAGTTTGCATTGTTGATTGATTGATTATTTGTAAGTTATAACTATGTTGTTATTATATGTATGTATGATTAATGATCACTCAATCTTCTATCTATGCTATTAATATAAATTGATTGGATGAGTGGACAAGTTCAAGGAGAGGGTCCATTACAAGCCCACCCACCTGATCAAAACACACATCAGTAGCGCGTCACCTTCAACCAGTGATGCGGATGAGTGTGATTGATAAGTGGGTCACATGAGACCACCTAGCTCATTGTTTGAATCATTCATTCAATCAACCAATCGATCAGCCATTATCAGCCATTGTTGTTGCATGCATGCATTGTTGGATGTACACACACCTCGAGCTGCGTCATTGGAATGATTCCAAACACATAGTAACTGATTAGGTTGCTCTATCTCTATCTCTATCTCTCGATCGATCTCTAGGGTTTATTGCTGTTGTGGCTGTTGCTTGGCCTTGCGTCGCTGCAGCACATCGTAATTGTAAACTCTTGAAATGTTGACGTCTGTGGTAGTGATCTGATCCTTGATGAAGCCTAGATCCTGTACTGTGTCTCTGAGCTGCTTGTCCACTGATTTCTTGTTGTTGCTCAACACCTGCTTGGCCTCGTCGAACGAGTACTCCAACATCACATTAGCGCCCAGCCACAAGTACACAGACTTTGGCTTTGATACCTCTGCTGAAGAGTACACTCCTTCAGACAGTTCATAGTTCATCGAGAATGTATCATCCTGTTGTGATTGATTGATTGAGTGAATGAATGAGTGAGATTGCTCGTGTCTCTCTCTTCTCACTGTCTTGATGATGACATACCTGCTTTGACTCTAGCTTGTTTACTATATCGATTGTTTCATCCAATTGCTTGGCTCTGTTGGTGAGGATACTGACGTTGTTTGTCAGCTTTGATTCAAAGTACTTGTATTTGTTGTGACCTTCTTGTAGTATCTTGAATACATCCTCCATCTCTTTGCCCTTCATATATTCCTCTACATTGTCCTATATATGCACCAACAACATCATTCATTGATTGATTAGTCTCCAGAGTCATTGACTGTCAATTGATTGATTGATCATCAACACATACAATGAATGAAACAGCAGGTATATTTGATGCACTCTTCACCTCGCGTTGAAATAACACCTTGTATGGATTGTCTGTTGTTGTCGTTGTTGTAGCTGCCATGACTTAAATAAATATATATCTTTGTCAATGATTGTGAATCGTCTGTTTGATTTTATGTGATTGAAGTTAGACTTGTTGAAAAGTATTCAAAAACAAGTCATTTCAGCAACTTGAGCCATTCTCAACTTAAGGAGGACCATCAAGCACATAATATTCAATCAATCAATGATCATGTCTTCATGATCCATTGTTTTAAGTATATTGATGAAGTACTTGATATATATACATCAAGTACAAAGTTCAATCAATAACCTATTAATCAAAACAACTAATAAATGAATTAAAGGACTATTCGAATCATACTAAGGTACATACATCAATAACCTTTTAATCATTCAATCAATCAAGAAACTGATCAATAAGATTATAATACCAGGGAGGATCATCATGTATGATTTACTTTTATGTCAAGGTGGTCAGTGCAATGTCATCGTCATCTGACGACAATGCAAAGATCATTCATGTAAGATAGTTTTGTTGGTGGTGCAAAAACGACGAAACGTTGGTATCTCATCAGAACAGTCACACAACTTATATTCCCCTTTCGCATTCATTCATTCATCATATTATCATTGTACAGTCGACTGACTGATTCATTGATTGACACCAACAGTGAGTCACTTGTTAATTATTATTATTATTTATTACAACACATCATTTGCAGAGACAGACACAGTATCTGAACAGCTCAGATCCCACCACTCAAACACACACACTCAGCTGACTGTGAACACAACACTCGGATAAACAACAGCAACAACTTTAGCATTGGCCAACACACCACCACTCCTCTTTGCCCATCCCTTTATCCCTCCATCAATCTCTCACTCGACCATTACAATTGTAGTTGTAGTGCACATTACTACTTAAAAGAAAGGTCATATTCATTCATTCATTCTACATTCATTCATTCAATTCAATTCACAAATGGCCGAAATACATTATCCAGTACTAGCAATTATCTTGTCAATACTTGGCAATTGCCTAAGTTCATTCGTTGCCCTTTCACCATTGTAAGTTGTTATGTTCAAGATTAGTGGATGGACCAAAAAAGACAGATACTTATTTAAGAATATACCAGACCTAGATTCTTTAAATTGGACAAAGAGCGTGATCCAGGTCCTTACAGTATATATCCTATGGTTGCACTATGCGGCAACTCTTACATGTGGGTCATCTATGGAATGATTACAAAGACATTTGCCGTTCTCCCTGTCAATATGATTGGCCTATTCTCAACAATCTACTTCATTGTTGTCCATATCAGTACTCTAAAGGAACTTAAAGAGGTATGATGTCGAAACAATCAGATATATATACACACTGGAATAGACACTCACTCCATCAATCAACCTCAATCAATCATGTAGAGAAGGATTATAACTGGAATATCAATGGGCATGGCTATTATCCTCTCATTGTTCACAGAGGTTGTGATCCTATCGACAAGTGATGTAAACTTACAAACAAATATTATGGGATATGCATGTAATGCTATTCTGTTCTGTTTCTTTGGTGCACCTTTGATGGCATTGTACGGTGTTATCAAGAGTAAAGACACATCATCAATGAACCTGCTACTATTAATATGTTCAGGTGTGGCTGCCATTGTCTGGACTGGCTATGGATTACTTGTCCATGACCTATTCATCACAGTTCCAAATGCTGTTGGTATGTTACATCTCGCGCCATTAGGATCAATCAATCATTCTCTAATCCATCCATTGATGATCCATCTTTAGGCGCAACATTGACAATGTCCCAACTGGCAATATATAAGGCGATTAATATATTCTATCCACATGGTAATCTACGGTCTGGTGAAATGAACATCATGGACATCGATAAGGAGACTCCACTTAATGGTGCTGACGACGATTCAACTGCAGATGAACCATCTGCAGTAGTATATTAATATAATAGTAATATAGAGGATGTATACATTCATTTATTTATTAATCTAACAATACTTTGTATATGTTGGGATATCAAAGATCCATCTTCCAACTTCCACAGGTAGTCTACCAGGTTGAGAGGATGAGGAGCAAGAGTGTTGTGAAGACAACTAGCAACGTGGTAGCAAGGTTGATGGATGATATGGCGCAACCAGTACCAGTGGTGGACGTGAGTGCTGGAGTTGACTCGGTCGTGGAACCGGTAGAGATCTGCTCACCAGGGATGGATACCTCGCCAGTTGTGGTCTTGGAAGCTGGACCAGTAGTTGTCACCTTGGAGGTAGAGTTGGTGGTAAGTGATGAGTTGCCAGTGGTCAATGGTTTGATACCGGTTGTCGTAGAGTTGAGGGCAGAGGTTGTGGCAGCGTGTCCAGTAGTGGATGTTGGGCTCGATGTCGTTGTTGTGACATTGGTCGTGCCAAGAGCAGTGAGCGAACCATTGAATGAGGCAGTATTGTTGGTGAGGAAGACATCAGCGCAGGAGTAGTAGATTGCTCCACCACCATTCCTAGCATCAAATACTAGTTGGTAGTAGGCACGGACCTGCTTGGAGAAGTCGATGGCAGAGAGGAGCTTGCCAGTAGCTGGAGGAACCGGGATGGAGAACTCACCCTCATCAGTGCGGGCAGAGTTCTCGTTGAGTGTTGCCACGCTGTAGCCAACACCACCAATGAACAACTGGAGTGCATAAGTGTTGGTCTGAGCATCCTTGTTATACCAACTCTTGCGTTGGTACACCAGGAATGAATTGGTCTTGAGAACGTCGATGTTACTATTGATTGAAAGGAGAGAATGACAGTGAGTTAGTGATTGAATGAATGATGGATTGAGTTGTGAGAGCAAGGGATGAGGTTATACATACACTCTGTTGGCTTCCACGGGGGAGGATAGGGCACAGGATTGTTCGTTGCCACAGCCAGAGTTGTCAGAGGGGTTGCAAGGTTGACGGGGAGTTGGTGACTCCAATCCAGCTTTACCTTCAACATGGTAACTGGAACACAGGAGGAGAATGATCAATGAAATTAATAATAATGGTAATTTGGACATTGTGATAGATAGATTACTAGTAATAATAAAGATATATAGTTGTTATAGAGATATTATAATGATGATGTTGTAGGAGTTTAAGATAACAAGACTGCGGTAGCTGTTGGATATCTGTTGCTTAAGTACCCATTCACACACTCAATGATGAAGCCGATGAACATGTTGACTTGTAAGATGTAGTTGGTAGTAGGAGTCAAGAATGGTATCCACTACCATCTTTAGGACCATCAGTGACCAAATCAATTGTTTCCACCTCATACACACACAACCATCAATCAATCAATCGATCACTCGTCTGACCGTTTTGAGGAGCAATGTGTGTGTGGATGTTGATTAGATGACAACGACAATGTGCCATTGATTGGATAAGATGTTTCATTGTCTCCTACGTTGGTTCCTGTTGGGTGCGGGTGGTCGTTGATCATCGTCACCATCCTCAAGAATTAGATCATCGACATAATCATCCAAGAATCCTCTTGCTGCTTGTTGTAGCTGTTGTTGTTGCTGTTGCTGTCCTCCTTCGCCAGCCCATGGCATCAATGTGTGGAAGAAATGCAACAAGGCATTTGGTGCGCCATTCTCTGGGAACAATGGTTCTGGTTGCTGCTGCTGCAACTGTTGCATCTGTTGTTGTATTTGCTGCTGCAGTTGTCTCTGTTGAACGAATCGTGGCTGTCGGTAGACTTGGTAGCCTGCGCCAATGCCTCGTCTTGGGTCCACGCCTCTGGGTGGCTCAATGTTGTTGAATCCATCGGCACGCATCATCTCAATGACATCGGGCGGCAGTCTCTGCACGACGTCCGAGTACTCTGAGAGGAACAGATGATCGAATATCGATTGATCAATGACACTGTACTCCTTGAGGATCAGCAGTTGATCGTCCACGATGGCCTGATCGCCTGCATCCACCATCGCAATGACCTTTTGCACGTTCCTCTTGATCCATGCGATGATCTGTGGTTGCTGCCACAGTTGATGATTCCTCTCGACAAAGAGATTGATGAGATGCTCCACTGGCTTGAGCTGATCGGTGTTCTTGAAGAATGCGTGCTCCTCCAACTGAACGGGTCGACCACCGCCCTCGGGTATCAGAGTCAGGTTGGCCTTAGTCTTCTCGAGAAGAGGACGCAGCATCATTGGGAAGCGGATCAATGCCTTTATCAAGAGCTTGTCTGCAGCGTCGACGTTGGCCGGTGTATCGCTGTCCAACAGGAACTGGGCAAGTGCTGCCGAGTAACAAAAGTTTGGCAGGAGGTCCAATGCCTGAGTGTTTGGAGTCAATCGCTGGGCTCGCGTGTATAGATCGACCAAGAAACCATACTGCTTGGACTTGAGTGCATAATAATCGATGATCAATCGTACAAACAATGGGTCGCTATAGTCGAATGACAACAATATCTTACTATATTATTGTTTGTTATGTTAGTTAGAATGATTGATTGATTGATAGATCGAGTCAATGATCGAACATACCAATACTCCAATGCAGTCCTTGGACAACCTCTACGACCAAGGATCTGAATGTGTCTGAACATCGCCAAGAAACATGTCCTACAAGATTGATTGATTGATTGATTGAGTAAGTTGTTAGGTTGTGCTCACTTAAGTTGGATTGGCTACTCGCGGACACTCACTTGTTCTCGGGTATCTTGTACTCCAGCCTCGAGTTACCGAGTGTTGGATTGAACTGATGATGCCAGCTGCATTCGAATGCAAAGACGGCGCGCTCAACAAAGTCTCCGGCATGCTGGAAGTCCGATGTCTGCAAACACACCTGGCTCAGCTGTAGCAGCGAGTCGATGTGATAGGGATGATACCTGAGCAGCTCGCCAATGTTCATTGGGTCGTGAGTGCCCAGCACATGATAGAACTCCTCCTGTATGCTCTTGTATGTGTCGCTCCAACGGATTTTGAAGTAGTTGACGTCGCCTTCGCTCCTGTCCAGCTCCATCACCATCGAGCTCATGATCTCTGGCCAATCCTGCTGAGGCTGTACAAAGAGCCAGCTCCTCTTCTTTGACAGATTGAGATTGGAGTGTACATTGTTGTTCTTCTTCTTCATCTCTTTCATGTCGCTCTGTGTTGTATGTGTGTCATGGACATATGAGTGATTGAGCGATTGAGTACAACATCATGAGAGGAGAATGATACTTACGACCTTGCATCCGAATAGCTTCTTCAGTTCGAATGATGGGTTCAAGTGTTTGTTGTCAATGGACAACATCTCTTTGTATATTGAACTACTGGATGTTGATGATGAGGAGGTGGTTGAGGTCGTGCTGGTAGTTGATGTTGTATTGTTGTTGTTTGTCAACTCGGCAAGAATGTCGTCATCCTTATTGTTGGCAGCTGCGGTCTTCTTCTTTTGTTGTTTCTTCTTGTTGTTCTTCTTCTTTGAAGTGGCCTTGGATGGTGCTGGTGGAGAAGTGACAGCCTTCTTCTTGTTCTTTGACGATGCAACTACAACCTCATCCTCATCTTCATCATCATCATTGTTATCAACATCGTTGTCATTGTCATTGTCATCATCATCATCAGTCAACAACAATGTAGCAAACTTTGTAGTTGTTTTCTTGGTGACCTGACTATCGACGATATCATCAATGTCATCATCACTGTCATCTGAATGGTCGTCAACCACCACATTATTGGTATCTGTGTTCTTTAGCTTTCTCAATGCTCTCGATGACATTTCTCTATCTGTCTCTCTTTGTTGTCTATCTAACTAAATAGTTAATGAATGAATTATGTTTTCCTTTTGGATTTATGACCAAACAAGGGAAAAACTAAAGAAATTGTTTGGTTTGTTGATTTCCGTTGATCATCACAACACTTATTACCAATATTAGAATACTTTATCATTTATTAATCTAGACCTTTCCCAATTAATATGGACCATGGTACAGCGTGAGAAAATTCTTTTTATCATTAGCTTTGGAGATATTCGGAACTTCCGATTTAGTATGTAGTAGAAAATTATCCTCCCCTTCCGGGAATTGAACCCGGGCCTTTCGCGTGACAGGCGAAAATCCTCACCACTAGACCAAAGGGGATTGATTAAGGTCCAGACTAAATCAAACGTTTTTCACAACAAAAAATTACACAGATTTTTTAATTTGAGTTAAGAAACTTCAATTTAAACAACTTTAAATACTTATTTGTCATCAATTCTTTATTTATAGCTATTAATGAAAGATCTTAACCGAGGAACTCTAGACAATTCTAGAATAGTGGTCAATATCAGATTGTTTTAGTCCACTCAAAACAATGAAGGTCACTTTGTCACTTCAGGATCACCAAAAAAACTACTTATAAATACACATAAATACCAATGACTTCGACATCTACAGACGTTGAGGTGTCCGACGCCAACGATAGCATGAATACAACATCAACAATAACAACTACAGCTGCACCTGCAAAGGATGACTTCTATCTTCGTTATTAGTAGGTTCAACTTCACAGATAGTTTGGCACTTGAATGAATGAACATAACTTGCTAACATGACACTCTTGACGACGATGACAACTGTAGTATTGGACACAAAGGCAAGTTTGGTCATGAGTTCCTCGAGTTTGAGCTCAGGTCAGGCAACAAGCTGAGATACGCCAACAACTCAAAGTACAAGAGCGAAACAATCATCAGGAAAGAAGGTAGCGTAGTGCAGTGCAGCAACTGCAGCAATCAGCAAGCAAGCAACAACATGAGTGACTTACAACCTGACCAATCAATCAAACAATCAATCGATCAATAGTAAGCGTTAGTGATTCAGTAACAGGTGTAATAAAGAAGATCGTCAAGGACTCTGGCATCATGATGGAAGAGGACACGAATTGGCCAGAGCCTGATGTTGTCGGCAAGCAAGAGCTTGAGGTTGTATATAACGACGAGCATATTTCATTCACTGTATGTATCATCATCATCATCATCGTCATCATCTCATCAATAACATGATACTAATGTGAACATCAATCAACAACACAACAGACAACAAAGATTGGATCACTGCTAGAGGTTGAGAAGAGCAAGGACCCAGAGGGATTGAAGGTGTTCTTTTACTTGATACAGGACTTGAAGTGTTTAGTCTTCTCTCTGATTGGACTGCACTTTAAGGTAAGATTGAATCTGAAGCGACAAAACGATTCGATGTCACTGACCTCTACTACTCATTCATCACATCAATCAGATCAAACCAATCCAGAATTAGACAAGATGCGACATTACACACAATCAATCAATCATTCAATCAAATGATCGATCAATCAATCATTCAATCAAATGATCGATCAATCCAATCAATCAATCAATACATTCGATCATCAGTTGGCTGTTTGTTATCTATCTCTACACACTTTATACATTCATTTGTTTATTACTGCTATGCTGCTGGATATACACTCTGGCACTTCTTGCGATTGTTACCACTACAAACTTCATCTATTGGGTCGGCTTCTTCTTCAACATATGGCGGAAATCTACTTGTTGTGGCTCGGAGGCTGGTGCCTGAGAGGGCTGCTCGGGCTTGGCTGCAGCCTGCTTCTTTAGTTTAACGGCAGTCAGATCGATGCCACCTGGAATCATTGCGACACCTCCATACTTTCTCACATTGTTGCTTGGTCCTGTTGGTGTAGGTGTGGCTGATGGTTCCTCGTCTGCAGCGGCTGTTGATGTAGTGGACACTGATGTGTCTTCCTTTGAGTAGGAGACAACCTCCTTGATGGCTGGGTGTTGGGACAATCTGTTCTGGGGCTTCTTCCTTCCCTTCTTGGATGGTCTCTCGAGTGTCAGCTGATTTATTGAATCATGTCAGTAGTCAGATACATGTACTATGTGTCATTGTGATTGCATCCCCAAGGGTAACTTACATGTATAAGCTTATTGGTATCAGGGGAGGACCTTTCATATGACTCTGTATCCTCCTCTCTTGTCCTCTTATCGCTTAGTTTCCTCTTCTCCTCGTCCTCTTGTGCCTGGCGCTTGCGTTCAGCCTCGGCATCGGCCACTCTCTTTTGTTCAGCCTCCTTCTCTAGTCTCTCCTTCTCCTGTGCTGCCTTCTGTCTCTCTTGTTCCTTGATCTGTCTTTGTTGTTCGGCCTCATCAGCCAATCGTTTTTGCTCAGCCTCCTTGGCCAATCTCTGTTGCTCAGCCTCTTGAGCCAATCTCTGTTTCTCAGCCTCTTGAGCCAATCTCTTTTGTTCAGCCTCCTGAGCCAATCTCTGTTTCTCAGCCTCCTGTTCCAATCTCTTTTGTTCCGCTTCCTTTGCCAATCTTTGTTGCTCGGCCTCCTGGGCAATGCGCTTCTGTTCAGCCTCTTTGGCCAATCTTTGTTGCTCGGCCTCTTGTGCCAGTCTCTTTTGTTCATCCTCCTTGGCCTTTCTCTCTTTCTCCTGAGCCACTCGTTTGTCCTCAGCTTCCTTGGCCAATCTCTGTTGCTCGGCCTCCTGAGCGATGCGCTTCTGCTCAGCCTCTTGTGCCTGTCGTTTCTGTTCAGCTTCCTTGGCCAATCTCTGGTTCTCAGCCTCCTTGGCCAACCTCTGTTGCTCGGCCTCCTTGGCCAATCTCTGGTTCTCAGCCTCCTGAGCAAGTCGCTTCTTCTCGACCTCTGCAGCCTCTTGGGCCAAACGCTTCTGCTCTGCCTCTTTGGCCAATCTTTGTTGCTCGGCCTCCTGGGCAATGCGCTTCTGCTCTGCTTCCTTGGCCAGTCTTTGTTGCTCAGCCTCCTTAGCCAGTCTCTTCTGTTCAGCTTCTTTGGCCAGTCGCTCCTTCTCCTGTGCAGCCTTAAGTTTCTCTTGCTCCTGGATTAATCGTTGTTGTTCGGCTTGTTGTGCAACCTTCTTCTGTTCAGCTTCCTTTGCCAGTCTCTGTTGCTCGGCTTCATGCGCTACACGTTTCTGCTCAGCCTCCTTTGCCAGTCTCAGTTGCTCTGCTTCCTGTGCCATGCGCTTTTGCTCACTCTCTTTGGCCAGACGTTGCTTCTCAGATTCATCAACCAACCTCTTACGCTCAGTCTCAATGTCAGCCAAACGTTTCTTCTCAGCAGCTTCCACTTGGGCCAATCTCTGTTGTTCAGAGTTATCTTGTTTAGGTGCATCTTGGGTGACATTGGAAGTATATGGAATCGTGAATGTTTGATCTGGATTATAATGATTAGTATCCATGTGATTGATTGATTGATTGATTGATTGAATGTTTGATAATTGTACTTACTTTTGGCAAAGACAACAGTGGACTCGTTTGTTCTGATAATGGATTGTCCAGATGGTGTTGTGAATGATATGTTCAAAGGTCTATGAATTTGTCAACATTGATTAGTCGGACGATCCATCAGAAGGTGTGTCATATGACACATGATATGATAAACATACAGGTCGGCTAAAGTGAATAATACCATTCCAGTCAGTTTACCAGCTCTCTGTTCTTCATTGGCATAGCTTATTATCATGGGGTCTTCAATTAGTTCATCGGGATTGGCAAGCATTGATTGTTCTCTCTTTATGGCAACAGGATCATTTGGTAGCACTCTCTCTGAGAAGTACATGCTCTTCCTATTATTCCTCTTATCATCATTGGTTGAAGCTGTATTATTATTGTTGTTGTTGTTGTTGTTGTTATTGTTTGATTGTTGTGGTACCTGTTGTTGTTGGAGTTCTACAACAGGCTCAACAGCCACAAAGAATGACTTTATGTAATTATAAATTGAATATAACATTGTTAGTTGGTTGTTATATTCTTTGTTGTCTCTATTATTAGTATGATTGTTGTGTGTTGTATGTATATGTATCTCTTTCACTAATTAATTAAGTAATATATATTGTTAACAAAGATGAACTGTTTCAAAGTGAATGAACAAGTAGTGTAGGTGGATGGAACACTTAAAGACTCAATTTAGCCCAAAATGGAGCTTTTGCCCTCCAATTTCACACGATGCTTACTTGAATTCAAACAACCAAGGGTGGGGTTCAATGAATCCGATCTTAAGATTCACCTGATGGTTGAGTTTGGATCAATGAATGAATGAACGAATGAATATGACTTACAATCTTAGTCAATCAAACATGTAATCATAATATTATATTATTATTTATTTAGTGTATGAATGATGGATCGCAGTAATACTTGATTGCACCACCTGGTTGAGTGGCGAATGATACAAGACGATAGCCTGAACTACATTTTGGAGACTTGACTGCATTGAGTAACTGTTTGGCACAGCCATCTGACACAAGACATCGATTTACATCACGTTTGTATACTTGTACATGTGATGCAGCACATGCTATCTTCTCAACAGACTTGCATGATGACGCCACGGTGTCTTCCAACTTCATGTAGATACCCTTGACGAATGATTGACCTTTGCTATTGACATCTGCGCGCACCAGAGCATTGCCACTGAGTATACGGGCATTCAACCATGCGTTGTCAAGCAATAATGAGGAGTAGCTCGACATGTTCAATCCCTGGATTGAGATGGCACGTTTGTTGTTGAGAATCGCGCCCGTGTATCCCTTGCATGGCGGCTTGGCACAGGTCAGCTGTTTGGAAATGGTGTAGAACATTCCTCTTGGACGAATGGATGGAGGCAGAGGCATCAACGCGAATGCATGCATCACCTTGAAGCGACTGATGGCATGGCCACTCTCCACGACGGTCATGTAGTAGCCCTGGACCACGACAGTGTTCTCCTGGGCATGCTCCACCAATGATCTATTGCCAAAGGTCTTGTCAAATACAAAGTCGACGACCTCTGAGTCGTTCTTTGAAGAGTTGATCTCCCAGAGCAGATACTTGATACAAGTGTTGGCGTTGTAGCACTTCTCTGGTGATCGTCTGAACAAGTAAAAGGAGGAGTCATCGGGTACTCCAGCTGACATCACTGTCATTGATGAGACAAACACCAACAACAACAATACAATAATATTATTATAATTGATCATTTTAATAAATAATAAATAAATAATTATAGATGTTCCAAGTATGTTTGGAAGTGGAATTGAATGGAAGATGAATAATAATAGTCAGGTTTAAGTACATGTGACATTATGCAGATGTCCAATCCATCTCATGTTAACTCCGGCCTACATTCCTATTCCCATTCCCTTATCTTATGTTGATTGATCAATCAAATAAACTGCATTGGATAATTATCCGAATCATTATTATTAAGTAAGTGTCATCTGACATAGAGACACATTGTGATTGATCATCATGGTGTGTGTGTTAGTGCGAGTGATGACATCCTTCGCTCACAACCACCACCCCCCATCGTCATCACACTATCCCTACTGATTGATGATCACAATTGATCTTGTCAATTCCATCATACTTAAAAGGTGATATCGAAGTGACAATGCTGCCGGCATCAATTATTATTAAATATTGACAGAGTGTGGATGTTGTTGCGCCGCCACACCTTTATTAAATGGATGGAAGGATGAGTTGAGATACAGGTACATCACTCGGGAAATGGACATGTACAGATGGTGGATAGTGATGTGGTGATGGTGTTATGATGTGATGTTGGGTCTAACTCGTGGACGTCCATTATCTAGTCTATCAGGTCTGTCTAGCTATCTATCTACCAATTCGATAGTACTTCATCATTTGAACGAGCATGACTAGTGCAGGTGGGACATCACCCTCGCATATCCACTCGCCACCAGACGCACACACGAGGAAGTGGCGTGACCATGTCCATGTGAACTGGTTTCGCAGGGGATAACAATCGACGATGTAGTTGCGCTCCAGTGGCTGGTGTAGATACTTGAGATAGGGCTCGTTGGCACGCTCACCATACCACGTCAGCCACACGCCGTTCCAGCGTCCGTGCCCTAGCGACATCTGGCTATGCTGTGCGGGCACCAGCTTGTAGCCATCCCAAATGTACTCGAGCATGTCGCCCCACATCTGGTTGGTGAGGCGTCCGTCGCGATAATGCCACTCCTCGTCGCCAAACCTAAAGACACCGCCCTTGTGGTTGGTCTTGAACGTGGACAGCATCGCCTCCTTTGTGATCAGGTCCATCGAAGACTTGAAGTTTGATCGTGTGATTCCATCGATTGCCAATACCCATTGCACAACCTCCTCATTGTTCTCGCAACTTAGGATAATAGATTGTTTGGACTTGCTGCTGCCATTACTACTACTGCTACTGCTGTTACTGCTACTGCTGTTTCCGCTGCCAGTCTTGCCTGCGACCATGTATTTACCGCGGTGTGCGTCGTCCACGTGGGCCTGCTGCTCGCTGGCTCCATCGGCGTTGACAAAGTGAATAGTAAAGCAATGCGGGTAGTCCTCCTTTGGTGTGTAGGCTATCTTTGATATATTGAACAATGACTTGCGATGCAGAAGTCTGTCGCTCTGTATGAATGAGTGATGGAAATAGTGAGTGAGTGAGTCGGCGAGGAATGATTGATCGATGGTGATGCCTACCTTCTCGGATGAGTATATCAGCAGTTCAGAATGAGTGAGTACTATCCAGCGCTGGATAAACTTTGATACGATCGACCTGTCCTTCTTCTTACATAGTGCACCCTTCTTGTAGACTGTGCCACTGAGTTGTTGTTGTATGCTTGCCATTGAACCCATTGTGATGGTCATCTCTAGTGGGATGGCCTGCACCTCACTCGGTATAATGTCGGTCCTCAGATACTTGGTGATTGAATCGATGATGGTGAATAGTATATATGCTCGCTTGGTACTCGGTGTCTTGGTGATCTCCATCTTGAGGAACAGTATCTTCTTAGCCAACAAGAATGTCTTGCGCTCCATGTCGTCGTTGCTGCCAGCGGCGGCGGGTGTCACTCCGCCACTCGCACCAGGCGTGCTACCTGCGCTGGGGTCATCCTCGGCGGACTGTCCATCAATGTCCACAATGTCCATGGCAAAGTTGTACTGCTTCAGTAGCTCGAGCATGACGGTGACGTCACGCTTGATCTTGCACTTCTTGTCAAAGATCTCCAGCTCCATGTCGTCATAGGGCTGGTACATGTCCTTGGTGCGCTCGTTGAGCGTGCGCTGGCTCTGGCTGAGCGCGGCCAATACAAACTCAATCTCGCTGAAGGAGCGCGTCTTGATGATGTCCAACTCGGCGTCGGAGGGCACGTCCCAGGAGTCCTCAGTAGGCGCCTTGGACGAGATTATCGTGGAGGATACACTGCTGCCGCTGCTGCTGGTCTGCATGCCACGGCTACAATTGCGATTGAACAACTCTTCGCACTCGCTCTGCATCGAGTCGCCACTGTCGTCGTCGTCATCATAGTCATCACCCTCCTCGTCATCGTCATCCTCTTCGCCCAACGACGAGTTGGACGCCAGATGACCACTGGATACGCTCTGTGACGTCGATGAGAATGAGGACGATGAAGTGGATGCCGGTAAATCCTTGCGAGGTGGCGTGGCCACCTTGACCGATATGATTGATTGATTGGCACCATCAGCTGCAGATCTCGATGCCAGCGAGGTATGAGAGGTGGCCGGGCCACCACCACCATTTGCCAGTTTGTCTTTGTCCTTGTCCATGCCAATGCCCAATGCCGAAGTGCTTGTAAAGCTGGCACCAAACACATTGCCGCCATGAGTCAACGATGTCAATGTAGTAGTTGTTGTCGTTGATGATGACACTGCCATGTTATTACCAATAGCTGATCCATTACTACTATTATTATCCGATCCGAATCTCTTCTTTAAGAAGCTTGTCATTCTCTCAGTCTTTGTCTTCTTCTTCTTGTCCTTGATTGTGTCGTCACTTAGAGTACTATTATGTTGCTCTTGTTGTTGCTGTTGCTGCTGCTCTTGTTGTATACCAAAGATACTACTACCCTTTGGTTGAATGAAGCTTCTACTACTCTTTGTCGTCGTGCCAAGTGAGAACTTCAACTTGCCAATGCTAATTGATCTCTTTAGTTTAGTCTCTGGTGTTGTTGGGTGTTGGCGCGGTGTGAGTTAGACGTTTTTCCAACCAATCTTCCTTCCAAGGAAGACAGACAAACTTACCCTCTACTACTTTCAAATTGTCTGGCGTCAAGAGACTGTCCAATGTCGTGTGATGTGCTACCTTCTTTCTCTTGTCCTTATGTGATACGACGATGTCCTCGGGATCGATAGTATCGTTGTTGATATTGTTGTCACAGTTGAGGTTGAAGTTGAAGTTGAACTCGCCGTCGTGTTGGTACTCCTCTTCTTCTCCTGGTCCTGATCGTTTATTGCCAACAAGCTTTGATAGGAATAATGGTTTCTTCAAGCGGATACTACCAATACTAATGCCTCTATTTAATTGTTGTTCTTGTTGTTGTTGATGTAGTTGATGTAGTTGTTGTTGCGAATGAGGATGGTGAGGATGTGGAAGTGGAAGTGGAAGTGGATGTTGTTGAAATGAATGTGGAATGTGTTGTGTCGCTGTTGCTGCCGGCGGATATGGATAATGGTGTGGTTGTTGTTGTTGGAAGTTGTGTTGGTTGTGTTGGTTGCTATTGTTGTCGTAACAACTGATGCTCCTATTTAATATCCTGTTTGTGTAGCTTGGTTTCCGTTCAACAACTCTACCACTGCTCTTGTTTCTCTTTAAACGTGAGGTTGTCTCGGCAACAGGCTGATGTTTGATTTGGTTTGGTTTGGTTTGGTTTGGTTTGGATTGATTGATTGATTGTTATTAGTGGATGTATTAATATATAATATGTATGTATGTGTATGAATGTATGTATGTATATACGAATGGAAGGTATACGTGTGATCGATTGATTGATTGTGTTGTTATGTATTAATAATATGATAATGAATGATTGATTGTAATTGTACACTTAGGGCGCCTCGCTGCTTCAGGAGAGCGATGCCGTAAGTAGGTTGGATGGGGGATGGATGGAAACAGCCACTAATCCATCAATCACAAACACACAAACACACACATTACATTACATAACATCGATCAACAACAACAAGTGGCGCCAACTATCATTGATCAACTTCCACACACAAGTCACATTGCCCTACTTAATCATTCACTTTCATCCAACATCCACCATCCTTTCACCACCTCCTACTTACATCTTGGTAATAGGAGGTATGCTATGTTCGATGGATGCTCACAGGACACACCAACAAACAAAGAGTTGGCGCACTCCGACTCAATGTCTAGGAGTGTGTGTGTGTATATGTGTGTGTGGAATGGATAGGGTTGCCCTGATCAGGGCAAATAGGAGTGTACATTCGCAATCACACACTTAGTGGTGGGTATGTGTGATTGATCAAACACACATAAGTGTTGATGTTGTTGTTGTTGTTGTTGGTATTGACAATAAGTCAGATGATCGGATTGATTGATTGATTGACACTCTTCCAGTTCAGTATTCCAAGTCTTGATTCTTGTTGTGTGAGTGTGAACACCAAAAAAAAGAGTGAATAGAGCGAGAGATGGAGACTTGCGACGAAAGGATGGATGGTTATTACTATAATTACTATTACTACTTACTCTCTTCTTTGGACTTTCAAGACTGATCTCTTCAAAGTCCTTCCAATCAATATCCATATCATCAGAGTTGGTCGTCGTAGTTGTTGTGGTGGATGTTGTTGGTGGAGGCACCACAGCCACCTTTGTTATTGTTCCTTTATGATGTTGTGTGGCCATAGCTGTTGACATTATTAATAATAATAATAAGGCTTGTCCTGATTTGGTAAGGTGAGCCCAATGAGTTGATCTTAATGTTGTGCAAATGTGTGTGTGAATGTGTGTGTGTATCTCCAATCAGATAAACAAACAATGCTTCAATGGAAAACTGTCCAACATTGAATGACGGATGTTTGATAAATGGAACCACCCTTGGCCTCCAAGATTATTTACTTCATTCGTCTTTTTGATACTACTACAACAATGATTTGGCGCCAAACTTGGTTATTTGAACAACCAACTTTTCTCACAAACCCAAATAATTGCCCAATAAGGCATTATTACAATAATGTAAGAAAGACATAATGATTGAGATTGGGGACTCCCCCTGGTATTAATATCTTGAAGTTCACAAGTACTGTTTCGACATCAATTCAATAAATCGATCTCAATCTGTCAGTCAATCAATCTTGAATAGATCGTCGTTGTGTTTGCCCGCGCGCCCGAAATAACTCCCCCTTCAAGTTATTGACTTTGAAAGTCGATATGTTGTTCATTCATTGCAATGAGATAGAGATATTAATAGAGATAGAGAGAATAGGGAATGAGTGATATAGATGAATATGATGATGATGATGATGGTACGACTACTGTGATCAGTGAGAATAATACAAGTGTGTATGGTCAACAACAGGAACAAAGTCAATCTACACAGAAACATAATGATGGGTCTTCATCGTCGGCGGCGGCTGATGTTAGTCAGCTCACCCCTGCCATACTAAGAAACAAGTACAAGGACTTTCAAGACGACAGTAAGATCAGATCACACGACTATCTCAACGACGAACAGAAGAAGTCAAAGCTCGAACTTGGCCAGAAGCTTCATCTTGTAAGACCATCATGTCATCATCACGCCCACATCCGCATTCTCGAGCGAGACTAACTGACTCAATCATAGTATGCTAGGAAGGGACTGCTTAATGGAGTGATCAAGGCGATACAGGATGGCGCATTTGTTGATTATATCGCTTGTGGATACTCGGCATTGGGATACGCTGCGTTCTATGGTCACTTTGAGATCGCGAGATGGCTGCTAAAGATTGCCGAGGCATCAGTGGACTTGGTCATTCTACAAGGCACAACAGCACTGGGCGTGGCAATTACACAGCGTCAGCATGACTTGGTCGCATTGTTGCTACACATGGGTGCCAATCCATCATTCAAGAGCCCCGCTGCTGGCGGCAAGACAGTGTTTCATCAAGCGGTCGCATCAAACGACGCTGAGATCGTATCAATGATGCTTGGATCGGAGCGTGTCGACATTGAAGAGGTGGATGAAGAGGGCAATGGATGGCTACACGAGGCGGCCACCTACTCAAACAAGGCTGTCCTGGAGCAGATCGTTCATGAAGGTCTGCCCGTGGAGCTACAGAACAACCAAGGCAAGACTGCACTGCATCGTGCCATCATTGCCAAGAACATGCCCGCAGTAGAATACCTCGTGCACTTTGAACGATTGATCGACATGCCCGATGCCAGTATGTACTTTCTCGATTGATTGAATGAGGGACGATCACTAACATATAACAATGTAGATGGATACACAGCATTGCATTTTGGAGTGATTGGCTATCAACCTGATGTTGTCAAGCTGTTGGTAGAGTCTGGCGCTGATACAATGTCGACGGATTCAATCGCATCATTCACACCTAAACAGTTGGCAAGGTCTAAAGGCTATATGGACATTTATGGATTCCTGGATCGATATCCACCATTCGACAATGAGGCGGATACACAAGAGAGTCAAATCTCACTCAATGATATACTTGGAGAGTATAACAACAAGGCTCCAAGGACACCAAAGAAGAAGGCTTCATCATCCAAGGTCGATGGCGATGCGGGCAAAGCAAAGGACAAGAAGGACAAGAAGGACAAGAAAGAGAGAAAGAAGAAGGAGAAGAAGGACAAAGGCGATGTGGACAAAGAGAAGGAGAGGAAGGAGAAGAAAGAGAGGAAGAAGAAGAAGAAAGAGGAGAAATCTAAGAACAAGGACAAGGATGGCGAGGAACAGGATGAAGATGGAAAGCAGAAGGATGAAGCTGATAGCGAAGATGGTCCAAAGGAGGTGACAGAGGATGGCGAAGTGATTCATCTGACATTCCAGAGGGAGACATCAAAGAGGAAATCAAAGAAATCAAAGTCAAAGACAAAGTCAAAGTCAAAGACAAAGAAGAAGGACAAAGACAAGGACAAGGACAAGGACAAGTCAGCGAGTACTGCCAAGGAGTCAGAGTCGGATGAACCAAAGTCAAAGTCAAAGACCAAGTCAAGGAGCAGCAGCGCAAAGGAGAGAAGCAGACTGAAGAAGCTTCAGGAAGAGGAGGAAGCTGAACGTGAGGAATTGGAAATCGAGATGATTCAATCAGATCCAGTTGAACATGGCGCAAAGATGTCATTGGATGATGTGGACCCAAAGGTGCCGGCCAAAAGGAGGTCAAGAGCATCACGTCAATATTTATTGAGTGACAGCGAGGACGATGTACAATCACAGATTCAAGACGGGGATGATGGAGTCAAGCCTCAACAGATCTTCATGCGCATTAGGAACTATGGAAGAGCAATCCCTACCGACGACGAGGAAGAAGAGGCCAACAAGAAGAGACTGAGAATCGATGAGGAAGATGAGGAAGATGTCGCGGCCGAGTCTGCACCACAGGCAGAGCCCGAACAGGAGGCAACACCAGAGCCTGAGCCAACACCAACACACAGGAAGAAGAGAGCGCGAGCATCAAGACCCACTCCGATCTAAGGACCATGTCGTTTGATCGTCTGTCCGTGTATGGACAGGTGTAGAATAGTGTATAAACAATTGTCGACAACGTTTATTAACTTGTAACAAGTATGGAGGGAGGTTAGTGTAGTAGTTGGGGATATCGGTGGGTAGAAGGGAGTTGACCGTGTTGTCTGGATGGCGACATACTGTCAAGTATGGCCATTCGAACAAACTGTTTGGTCGGAAGTAGTACTGATGGATGGGGGAGTAGCCTGCTCCTGGTTCGCACTTTGAACACATGAAAGCAGCCAAGCTAATTGAATGAATGAAGTGATCTATATACATGTGTATCTCATCTTTGTTGATGTAGTACCGCTGGCATTGTACCTAACGATGATCTTGCCACGCTCGCACATGAATATGAAGAAGGCAAAGACCGCACCAACAATGAAGAATAGTACACCAGAGATGATGACAGAGACGGCAGCCATCATTGAGTAGCTGGGTGCAACGAACCAGATGATGTGTTGAAGATTGCGTGTGTCGTAGTAGCATGGGAACGACTCGCCCACTGGGTAGTTGGCCACGTAGCCCTTGACCCAGTCAAAGTTATCCGAGTACAGTCCGTCCACCGTTGAGTTGTAGGTCTGGCCGCGATGTGTGATGGCAACTATGTTGCGGCCACTATAACAGTTGTGACACAGGTCGACGGATGAGTCGTTGTTGCCTGGATTGCTGGGGATGTTGGGGCCCGAGTACTCGGTATTGGGCGCTCCGTAAGACACGCTGTTGATAAACATTCGCTCGGCATTGTCTCCGTAGTCCTTCTCAAACAGCTCGTACCACCATAGGTTGGTGTTGTATTCGGTGCAATCATCATCGCCGCCACACAATACACTTGTATATGTATTCTCCAACACTGTACAATTGCCAAGTATTATACTCTTTCCATTATCTATTGATGGTATGAGTATTGCTGACAATACAACAATGAATAAAACTAACAATGTCACAGAGATAAGTGATAATACAACATATAATATCCTCTTCTCTTTGATTATTGCTGTTTGGTTTGGATTGGAAAATGATGAAAGAGATGGAAATGAAGATTGGAAGATGGACAACTGGTGTGAGTGGAATGATTCCATGGTAGTCCTGGACCAAGGATTGAATGAACACTTACTCTGATCTACAGTGTCTCTATCCTGTTGGTTGAGAAGTAACTCCTCCTCATTGATACTAATAATTCTTAGACTCCTGGCACTCATTTTTCCTTGATCAATCAATCAATCAATCAAATATAAGTTAATATTTGTAATATTTGTAGTTGTAATAAGTTGTAGTAGTAGTATAGTCTGTTTGTTCAAACAGTGAGAGTAAGATAGGGTTTAAGTTACTGACTGACAGACTGATTGATTGAATAGGATGAACTAGAAATAGGATGGGAAATGAGGGCTTTGATGCCATCTAACTCCCGCCCTTCGCATTCTCTGCCATGATTATGACCACACAAATGTTTATCCTTATCCAATCACACACACAATCAACATACACATACACATTTAGACAGTACCAGCAAGGATTTAGCCCGTCATTATCAACACTCCAACAACTTTAGCCTCAACAACTCCATCAAACACGTCTCTCCATCCTTCATTTGCATCACACACACACACATCACTTCTAATCAATCAAACACACACACACTCACACTAATCAATCAGTCTGTGATCTTATGAAAAAAGGGTAACCACCTTTGCTGCGATGGGTGATCACTTTAACTCCATGTAGTTGGGACCCATTAATGTCTAAATAGATACTTCATCCTTTTCTTCCTTGTAAACTTCTTGTTTCCATTAACTATTCCACAGACTTGTCATTCAAGATGTACCTGTTGGTGTTCAAATTGGGAACTTGGTCCCTTTGATGGATGGTCCATTTATGGACCATCATATCTTAACATGGATATTGACTTGGTCAGTTCAATATCACATTCCAATTCATGATCATGGTATCACATGATTGTCAATGTTGAATTGTGAGTGGATGTGGTTGAGTGACCAGGATTGATTGATGGATTGAAAGAAAGAGAGAAGGCGATGATTGATTGATTGATTGATTATATATAAGTATATGGGTATAGTTTTATTGGTTGTTGTTAATTGGAGTTCCAAGGTTGTAGATCTTGGCACCCTCGCTGTAGTCCTTACCCTCCTCACGATCGGATGAGGGTGGGAAAAGACGACGCTTCTCATCATAGTACAGGGCATGCTTGTCTCCATCACACTCGGCATTGTATGTCAGGTAGATGGCGTTTCTGGACGAGGCGGTGGTGTTGGTGCCAGACTTGTGGGCAATGTACGAGCCAAAGATCAGCACGTCGCCAACCTCGCACTCAACGGGGATCCACTCCTTGTCGGAGCACCACTCGCGCGAGATGGTGTTGTCGGTCTCCATTGGCAGCATACCGGCCTTCTGCGAGCCTGGCACGACAAAGAGACAGCCGTTGGCGACGGTCGAGGCGTCGACGGCAAGCATGGCGGTGATGTGGTGCACTTGGCCCAGCTGTACGTAGGCAGGGGCGTCCTGGTGGGGTGGGAAGCCACCGCCGCCAGCCTGCTTGTAGTTGATCTTCTCCTTGAACAGCAGCACTGGCTGGCCAATCAGCTGGGAGAGTGTGCCCATGAGCTTGTCGCCCTTGACGATGCTGCGGATGCCGTCGTGGAAGGGGGTGAAGTTCTCAGTGCGGCACAGCTGCTTCTCGTTGGTGCTGGCGTTGATCTCGTAGTACTGCATCCACTTGCCCTTGGTGGGTGGCATGTCTCTGATCTCGTTGGTCCACTTGACCAAGTTGACCTTCTCCTCCTCAGTCAACAAGTTCTTAACGACCAAGAATCCCTTCTCATTGAATGAGTTGGCTTGCTCCTCGTTGATTATATATGGGTATGTGTTGATTGGTGCGTCCATTTCTTATTATATGTATATATTATATTTATGGGTTTGGGAGGGGGGGATAGTTCCGGTGGGGAGAGGGGATGGGAAAGAGAGAAGGGGAGAAATAGAAAGTTAGAAAGAAATAAAGAGATAAAGAGATAGAAAGAGAGATAGTATTTGTTTTATAACTTATAAGTTATATATTAAGTTGTAATAAAACTAAACAGTGGAGATTACATGGTTTTAAAGCCCAGCCTGCACACGACTGTGTAACCTAGTTTGGTTGCTATGATTGAAGATTCATTGACTAAACTAGCTAGTAGTGAAGTGATAGTCACTGAGAGTGAGTGTAAGAGAGAGAGAAGGTTACCATTCCTTGTTTAGGCCTCTATCCCTATCACCGCCTCACCACACTCTACACCCAAGATGCTCAAGCAAAGAATACCGAACCGAGAGTCCACTTTCGGAACTGGAAACCAATACCTGATCAACTCTGTTTGTGTGGATATTTCGTTATTCTTTGCATCATTTACAACACTACCCCACACCCTCCAACACACCCACTGTGATTGACTTAATGAAAAAGACGACTCGTCTGTGTAAATTGATCGAATCAGGCCCTGACCTTGACTTTGTTTTGAAACAAATCAAATTTCAACCCTACCCCCAAGACGACACACTTTGAAGGGAAATATCTTGATTAGTGGGGTAGTTGTTGTTAACACTACACTCTCTGATACCATCGGTGTTTCAAGTTTAACCACCTCAATGGCGTGAGCAACTTAATTAGAAAAGTAATAGGTGATACCAGTGTAGTGTGTATTAGTTGTCTGGGTGAGTCGATACCAACATCATCATCATCGGCAGTGACGACGCGAAGATTCAGTCTTGAGAAAACCCATCGCGCACACACCCGACGAGGTGGTATCCGTGTCCCGAATCACAGCGCCATGTGAGTCCATTGATGGACCCATCATCGAGTCTTTCATTCGTTCAGTCGGTCAGTGAATGTGTGTGTGCTCAAGTTCAATCTCATCACACACTCCACTAACTCAATCAAACAATCAATTCGTCATTATTGTAATAATCAAACATAACTTAGACAAAGATATAGTGATGGACGCTACTACAACAATTGAATCCAAGGCCACAGCTGTGGTCGACCAGATTTGGAGTCTGTTGGCAACTGGTATGGAGGAGGTATATATTGGCGAGGACATCTCGCAGTTGGAGCATGCTCTGCAGGCTGCCAACTCGGCTGCCTCTGCCGCATGTGACGACGAGACTGTTCTCGCCGCACTCTTGCACGATATTGGTCAGTTCGTCGTCGCCCACGATATGCAGCAACAGATGTTAATGACTGACGAGTCGGGCAACACAGTCAGTGTTGGCGCTCACGGCCACGAGCACATTGGTGGCAAGTACCTGCGCGACCTCGGCTTCTCAGACAAGGTGGCTCAGCTTGTGGAGGCTCACGTCAATGTCAAGCGCTACTTGACCGGCAAGGATGATCAGTATTACAGCTCGTTAAGCGAGGCGAGCAAGTCATCACTGCGATTCCAAGGTGGTCCATTCAATGCCGCCGAGGTCGCCCAGTTCGAGGCCTCCGACTACTTTGCACTCAAGGTTCAGCTCAGACGATGGGATGATGCAGCCAAGGTTGTTGGTATGGTGACCCCAGATCTCGCATCCTACCGCTCGATGGCCATCAATCACTTGATCAAGCAGCAGAGCGCTGCTGGTCTGGTCCAATAAATTGTACATAGTTTAGCGCTACCATTCATTGTTGATAGTATGTTGTCGATGTGGTCAGTGAGTGAGAGAGTGAGCGAGAGAGTGAAAGAGAGAGTGAAAGATTGAGTTATTGATTATGTAATGATTCCAAAGAGTGATGGAAGATTGAGTAATATATGTTACATTGGAATATGTTTGAATAATGGAAATGGATTGAATGTTGGTTGGAAGTTAGGAGGTAAATTGATAGTAACTCAATTGAAGTTAGAGATTCCAGAAATATTACTTTATTCAAGATGAATTTACATTGTTGTTTTGGGCATTATTACTCTCTATCCTGGTCGGCATTTAATTTAGGTTCTGATCCAGTTGGTAGAATGTTATTTGTGGAGTTTCCATTTTTAGAGGTTCCGTCTAGAATAGAAACTGTATTTGAATTTCCCGAATTTTGGTCTTGATTATTGATTTGATTCGTAGGTTCTTGACTAAATTCTGCTCTTCCTTTTTGTACAAAATTATTAATGTCTATCAGGTCGGCATTTACTTTCGGTTCTGATCCAGTTTGAAGATTGTTACTTTCTAAGTATCCATTGTTAGAGGTTCCGCCTGGAATAGAAACATTATTTGGAATTCCCAAAATTCGAATTTTGGTCTGGAAAATTGATTTGATTTGCTTGTTCTTGACCTCCTTTTTGTTGGACAAAATTATTTGATCCTTCCTCTCCAATACTAATTTATCAATCAACTACGCAGCTGACCCCTGGCCTGGGATCCTTAGTCCTTCCTCCCCATTGCCCCGTTCCATTCAACTGGTCAATCATACTTTGGAGTATGAAGGTTGGACTGTGGTTGCTCGGTGGACACCCTGTTTCATCTCCGTTGCCAATAAACAATGTCATCCTTGGATGCCACTTTATTGACATACTCCTTTCCGTCTTCTGTGTGTTTGATTGATTGATTGAGTGATTGAGCGAATGGATGAGTGGTGGACTTAGAAAATTTTCATATTATTTTTTGGGCTATTTCTCCTGGATGGGCAGAAACTTAAGTTGAATCTGCTCAATTATAAAGGCGACACACACACACAACCAATGCAACAATGATCACATTGTGGTGGAGTGGCATTCTACAAAGACAATGAAAGTCAAAAGATCTATGTCGGCGTGATACTTGGAGAAAAATCTAGTGGGACTGACAGACTGTTCACAGACGATAGAATGAAGACAAGCAGAGTTGACTTGATTAGCTGATTTGTGTCCATCATGCCAATCTTGATATGGAGCTTGTATATATATTGAATCATCTTCTGGTCGGGAACCAATCGATGACGATTCTTGCCATACTAGTTGATTGATTGGTCGAGTCATGACATTAGCCAAACGAGAAGACAAGTTCCATAAAGTAGTTATCACGACTCTCTGAACATCATCGCATCAATTGATCATTTGGTTGGAACTATTCACATTACAGATACAAAAACAATGCAAATTGAATATATATCTTTTTGTGCTGATGGCTGTTGTATGAATGAATGAATGAATGGATGAATGAATAAATGAAGTTCAAAATGTGAGAGTGGTGAAATTTGAATTTGAAATTCGCGCCCATTCGAATCGAAATAACGGTTGAGTTCCAAATGGTGGTTGGTTAGATGTGGTCCACATGTCACTGTGACACTGGGCCACTACTCATCTCATTGGCATTGCACTCACTCTCTCCTACTTGTACACATACACATATATACTTATTCATGCTTATACATATACTAATACATCAATAATAAACAACACATTGACATGAATCACACACCACGGTTGTTCTGCCTTGTTGTCTCACTACTGCTGATGAGTTACTAATGAGTTTGAGTTATGATATCAATCAATGAGTGAGTACTACTTGACTTCTAATTGCACCACCATCTGCTGCATGCTTACTTACACTATCCTCTTCTTCTCTTCTGCCTTCTCCTTGACCGTGTGCCTTGAAGCCCGCTTTGCGGTCCTTGTCAAAGTCAGTGTTCACCACCTGTATCTCAATCACGTCCGCCGTGCTGCCATGTTGCAATGAATCTCAGTCTCCATCTTGATAGACTGCCGTCGTGCTTCCACGTTGACCATGAACCTTTGTCACCATCTTGACAGACGTCCGCCGTGTTGCCACAGCCATGTTGACCACAGCCCAGAACCTCTGTCTCCAACTAGATTGACAGACGCCATGTGTCTAGAGCCTCTGCCTCAAACTTGACTGCCGCCGTGCTGTTGACCACAGCCATGAACCACTGCCCAGAGTGTACCTCTGCCAACAAGCTGCCTGACCACTTCCCCTAACCTCTGCCGCCATGCTGTCTGATCACTGCCGCCATGTTGCCTGAGTTGACATCTGCTGCCTGAGTCCATGAACCTGTGTCTCCAACTAGACAGACGACCGCCATGCTGCCACGTTGACCAACGCCATTATGACTCGGCCATGCTGACCGCGACCTGTCCACAGCCCAGAACCTCTGTCTCCAACGAAACAGCCGGCCGGACTCCACCATGCTGCCTTGAGTGACCGTAGCCCTGAACCTCTGTCCCTCAATGAGTGAGTACTACTACACCAATGATCGCACAGCTGCTCACCTATACTCTTCTTACTTACACCATTCTCTTCTCCCTTCTCTTCTGTCTTCCCTTGTGCCTTGAAGACCTCTGGGTAGTCCTTGTCCAAGTTAGTGTCTCCAACAAGACAGACGGCCGCATTTGTGACTCGGCCATGCTGACCACCGCCATGCTACCAAGTTGTTCACACCCCCGAACCTCTGTCTCCATCTAGAATGAGGTCGCCATGTGCCCTGACTGACCACAACCCAGAACCTCTGTCTACATCTAGACAGCCCCATTGTGACTCTGCCATTCTGACCACCGCCATTGTCCATGCCAAGCTGTCCACAGCCCAGAACCTCTGTCTCCAACTTGACTGACGTGCTCCCACGTTGACCACAGCCACGAACCTCTATCTCCATCTGTACAGTCGTCCACCATGCTGCCAAGTTGTCCAGAACCTCTGTCTCTGCTAGACTGAAGATGTCCTGAATGACCACGGCCTCCCATTCTGCACCGAGTCAACCTCTGTGGTCCGTCGCCGTGTTGCCAGACACGTTGATCACAGCCATGAACCAATGTCTCCAACTTGACTGACTGCCAGGCGTGCTCCCACGTTGACCACAGCCCTGAACCTCTGACTCCAACTAAACTGCCACTATGCTGCCACGTCGACCCGGCTCCATGCCAACAAGATGGCCACCGTCTACAACCTCTGACTCCAACCAGACAGACAGCCACGATGACAAAGTGCGACGCCATGCTGCCAAGTTGTCCATCTCGAGTTTACCAAAGTCCAGAAGCCTCTGTCTCCAACAAGACAGACGCCACGCTGACAACCGCCGTGTTGCCATCAGATCATTGACTAACCGCCATCTTGCCAAGTTGACGAGTGTATCCAACTGGAATGATCATAATCAAAGCATTAATAAACAATGAAGACAGGAGTTGTACAAGTGTGACTTGGAAGGAGAATAACAACAATTGGAAAAGTACAACTCAATGATGTCGCCTGGGCACGGTTGCTGCCCAACGGCTTTAAAAAAAATAAAGGCAGCACTTGTGACAATGAGAAGAAACTCTCAAAGTCAACAAAGTTGCTGCCATACCTGTCTCGACGATGCCCAAACGTCTAATAGCGACAGGTGTAGTCCCAGGCCGTGCCCACCCCTCTTACATGATGGGCCCACCCGTCCCTCTTGCATGACAGGCCGACCCATCCCTCTTGCATGATGGGCCACGGCCACCCCCTTGCGGAGATGGCCAAATGGTGATGGGAGGAAATGTTAGTAGTATTCGGTCCTGGAAAGGTCCACCTCGGCTTGGCCTGGCTTGGCTCGGCGGTATGGCACACGGTCTGGCACGGCACTGGCACGGCACTGGATGACTTGGAGGGAATAGACCTCGCAAAGACAGGTCATCGTGTGAATGAATCACAACGTCTCCACTGTGTCATCTGGGTTCGGGTGATGGATGTAAGACCACTGATTGGTGCGTTGGTAACTCGACTTTGATGTTGATAATATTGGTTGTTGTTGTTGTTGATGTTGGTGGTTGATTGGTTACAATCGCCAGCCGAGAGATATTTGGGTTTTACCCATCACTCATCTGCTTGATCGACGGCAAGATAAATAGATATGAATTACTGTTTGTTGAAAAGGTGAGGGACCGGAGGAGAGAAGACTGGCTCATCCACCTCATAATCTGGTGATGGTGGATATTGGTATCTGGGTTGTTGGTGGTGGCCAATGTCTGCTTGGGTGACTGGATGACTGGATGGTAATGTTGGATATAGTTGGTCTCCAAGTCTGGGTCGGAGGTCGGAATGTTGTTGATTGATTTCATTTTCTTGGATGAAAAGTGGACGAGGATGGTTAGACAGGCAGACATCACTCAATCAATGAATGAATGAGTTCATTTGATGTAAACATACGATTTGGTCCCATTTGATTTGGGGTGGATACTGGTTGCCTTCTGGGGTAGACAGGCAACGATCGTAACATCCTGAGGTAGAAACAGTCAATGAGTTGGACATTACTATTCTCCTGGTTGAGAGGAGCATATGGGACAGTATTCGCAATCACAAAGGCGACATCAAGGGGTACCCTGCGTGAGAACCTGACTCCATCTTCATCCTTTCCGAATAAAATCTTTGGGCGTCGGTTGTCGAACAGTGGTACGATTGGTTTGGCGTTGGGGAGTAGGATATAAGTGATACCAATGTCAATCAGGACCATGTACTTCCTGACCTTGTCGTTTTTGGTGGGCCCAAACAAGGTCTTGGGAACTGTCGGGTCAAACAACAGTCTAAGGGGCTTGGCTGGTGGATAGAGTGATTGAATATAATTAAATTGCATTGTAAGAATAATAATAAATCGAGTTGAAGAAGTCGTAGTAGTGTTGGAAAACACTGTTTAAAGTGATTTTATAGTTGTGTAGATTATAGTTTGGCAAAAGCCGAAGTAGAGAGTCTATAAATAATAATAATATGATTGATATTGATTGATTGATTGATGAATAAGAACGTTGGTGAGAGTGAGATAGAATCAATGTTAGTATTATGAATTAGAATGATGATAGTATTATTGTAACATTGTAATAATGTTTTATAAGTGTACATACATGTAATTAGGTAATATGGTAATGAGTGATGTCAATGCCCACTTGTCCAAGGACATTCACCGCAATGACAGAGTGTCCGTGAGTGGGTGAGTAGAAGCCCACACACACACTCACACACACCTATAAACACACATTTTGAATTAAATATTTAAATATTTAATTAACAGATTGACAATTTAACGGTCCATTTGAATTTGTATCACACTCAATACCATCTCAGTGTCATCATCAATGAAGTTCACGTTGATGAGTCTTGATTGAGGCTAGTGATCGTATTCCAAATGGAATACTCTATGTGATCAGTGGTGTAATATGTGCTTGCTGAGCATTGTGATGTTGATGCGGGTACTGAGTGATTGACTGACTGGGGGTGAGCGAGTGTTGGTTCTGAACTCTCTCTCTTGATCGTGATTGAAACTCTGTCTTGAGACTAAATGGTTGTTCACCATCCTTGAGATTCGTCCTGTCCATGTTCAATGTCGATTAGCTACTTCATGACATATATAGTCGAATGAACAAGTCAACGATCAAAGGAGGTGTGTTGCACTCCAGTGGTGATCTGATGATGATGCTCAAGTTCAATGCCACATCGATGTTCATTGAATCATTCGACAGTTGTACATATTGGACAGTCTGTTCTAATGTTGTTAACGCTGCGTGATTCATGGACTGGTACCATCTAAAAAGCCATTGTCTGCCCATATCGTCTTTAGGTGCTGTTCAATGTATGTGCAGTTTGAGAGACTGTGATGCTGGTCCATTGCTTTGAGGATCTACGGATGATGCTCCAACAACTTCAAGGCGACTAGAGCGTTGGTCCTGTCTTGACAATCCTTGCAGTTGGTGGGCACCGTGCCGTTCTGGAGACCGGTTCGTCATGATCGAGCGAGTCCATGCGATTGCCCTTGAGCTGATCGTTGAGGTKGTAGGTTGCAATGTAGGTCACGGTGTCGTCGATCACACAATCGAGTGAGTCAATGCGATTGATCTTGAGCTGCTCGTTGAGGTTGTAGGAGGCAATGTAGGTCACGGTGTCGGCGTTCAGGATGTCGTCCTCGTACGCACTGAAAAGCTCGGCCTCGCCCTGCTTCAGTTTGCTCAGGTTAATGATCACTTTGATTCCTTACTTTAGCAGCATCTCCTTGATGTGTGCTTGGAAGGCGGGCGTCGTCCTGAGCACAGAGATCTCCTTCCTGACCTTGCGAATCTTGGACATGTTGATCATAGAGTCCGAGAACTGTGTGGCGATGACTGGTTCCAAAAGACGGCACACTGCAGCGTAGCTGCATTAAGGAGAGCGTGCCAAAGTTCTTGGCGCATCACCCATGGCGACATTGGACAAGGGCAAGCCGACTGATCAATGATCCAGCACCTCAGAGCACGCATTGACCACATCTCCAGATGGCTCGACCATTTCAACTTCCACCTGATGGTCACAGTTGCGTATGACAGGTACATCTTGGCCACCATGACTAGAAAGCTTCAAGTACTTTGCTAGATCAACAGTACCAACTCCATCGGTTAGGTGGCTAACGCGTTCCATCTTCTTATGGTGCATAGCGGTGCTTCCCAGATCATCTGCTTCGTCTCAACAAAGTTAGCCACATTGCCATCGTCGTTGATGTTTCTAATTTTGAATCGCGTGCCCGCGCGGAAACGAGAGCGACGCGACACCATGATGACTTGAGGAGGTGTTCTCAGAGGTGAGCAGTCACTGTTTTGTGGAAGACGTCCTCGGTGATGGGGACCACGCTGCTTGTATCTTGGTCGAGTTGGTAACTGAGATTATCATTGATCTAATGGCTGATCCTGCGACCTTTGGGAGTGATACTTGGTGAGCAATCTGGTGGACCAACTGTCCTCAGCATCATAGTACATACTAGTTGATTGATTGGTCGGGTCATGACGACACCAAACGAGAAGACGGACCATCACCACTCTGGGCTGACCCAATCAATCGTATCAATTGATCATTTGGGTGGAAACGATCACATTACATATACAAATGCAAATTGATTATATATTATAAGTACTGATGGTCAGCTGTTGGATGAATGAATGAATGGAGTGTGTTAGTAATAATGATCATTAAAATAATATCTTGGGAATGTTCACGCAAGAGCACTGTTAAGGTTGAAGTCAAAATTACACCTCTTGACCAATAAAATAAATGAACTTCAAAGTGTGGGAGTTATGAAATTTGAATTTGAAAATAGCGCCCATTCGAATCGAAATAACGGTTGAGTTCCAAATGGTGGTTGGTTAGATGTGGTCCACATGTCACTGTGACACTGGGTCACTACTCTCTCATTGGCATTGCACTCACTCTCTCCTACTTGTACACATATACATATATACATACTTATGCCAGAACATATACAAATACATCAATAATAAACAACACATTGACATGTATCACTCACCACTTTGTTGTGCCTTGTTGTCTCACTGCTGATGAGATACTAATGAGTTTTAGAAATTATATCAATTAATGAGTGAGTACTACTAAACTTCTAATTGCACCACTATCTGCTGCTTACTTACACTATCTTCTCTTCTCTTCTGCCTTCTCCTTGACCTTGTGCCTGTGTGGTCCTTCTCCAAGTCAGTGTTCACCACCTGTGTCTCCATCGCAGCGAAGTTGCAATGAATCTCTGTCACCATCTTGATGGACTGCCGTCATGCTTCCACGTTGACCACAGCCATGAACCTTTGTCACCATCTTGATGGACTGCCGTCGTGCTTCCATGTTGACCATAGCCAGAACCTCTGTCTCCAACTAGATTGACTGCCGCCTTGCTTCCACGTTGACCACAGCCATGAACCACTACCACTGGTGCCAACAAGCTGCCTGACCACTGCCGCCATGCTGTCTGACCACTGCCTCTGTCTCCAACGAACAGACGGCAGCCATTGTGACTTCGCCATGCTGCCTTGAGTGACCTTAGCCCTGAACCTCTGTCCCTCAATGAGTGAGTACTACTACACCAATGATCGCACAGCTGCTCACCTATACTCTGCTTACTTACACCATTCCCTTCTCTCCTCTTCTCTCTACCTTCTCCTTGACCTTGTGCCTTGAACACCGCTGTGTAGTCCTTGTCAAGTCAGTGTCTCCAACAAGACAGACGGCCGCCTTTGTGACTCGGCCATGCTACCAAGCTGTCCGCAGCCCCGAACCTCTGACTCCATCTAGAATGAGGTTGCCATGTGCCCTGACTGACCACAACCCAGAACCTCTGTCTACATCTAGACAGCCGGCACCATTGTGACTCTGCCATTCTGACCACCGCCATGCTTGTGGTGGATCTCGAGTTGGACACAACCCAGAACCTCTGTCTCCAACTAGAATGCCACTATGCTGCCACGTTGACCATAGTCCAGGACCTCTGTCTCCAACTTGACTAACTGCCACGTTAACTACCGCCTGCCTTGTTGCCCGCCTCCATGCCAACAAGATGGCCACCGTCGACAACCTCTGACTCCAACCAGACAGACAGCCACGCTGACAAGTGCGACGCCATGCTGCCAAGTTGTCCATCTCGAGTTGACCACTGTCCAGACCTCTGTCTTCAACCAGACAGCCACGCTGACAACCGCCGTGTTGCCATCATTGACTAACCGCCATCCTGCCAAGTTGATGAGTGTATCCAACTGGAATGATCATAATCAAAGCATTAATAAACGATGAAGACAGGAGTTGTGCAAGTGTGACTTGGAAGGAGAATAACAACAATTGGAAAAGTACAACTCAATGATGTCGCCTGGGCACGGTTGCTGCCCAACGGCTTTAAAAAAAATAAAGGCAGCACTTGTGACAATGAGAAGAAACTCTCAAAGTCAACAAAGTTGCTGCCATACCTGTCTCGACGCTGCCCAAAGTCTAATAGCGACAGGTGTAGTCCCAGGCCGTGCCCACCCCTCTTACATGGTGGGCCCACCCGTCCCTCTTGCATGACAGGCCGACCCATCCCTCTTGCATGATGGGCCACGGCCACCCCCTTGCGGAGATGGCCAAATGGTGATGGGAGGAAATGTTAGTAGTATTCGGTCCTGGAAAGGTCCACCTCGGCTTGGCCTGGCTTGGCTCGGCGGCATGGCACACGGTCTGGCACGGCACTGGCACGGCACTGGATGACTTGGAGGGAATAGACCTCGCAACGACAGGTCATCGTGTGAATGAATCACAACGTCTCCACTGTGTCATCTGGGTTCGGGCGATGGATGTAGGACCACTGATTGGTGCGTTGGTAATCGAATTTGTTGTTGTTGTTGGTTGTTGATGTTGGTGGTTGATTGGTTTCAATCGCCAGCCGAGAGATATTTGGGTTTTACCCATCACTCATCTGCTTGATCGACGGCAATATATATAGAGGTAAATTACTGTTTGTTGAAAAGGTGAGGGACCGGAGGTGAGAAGACTGGCTCATCCACCTCATCATCTGGTGATGGTGGGTATTGGTATCTGATGCCTAGGTGGTGTTGGCCTGGGTCTGCTTGGACGGCTGGATGATTGAATGGTTTAGGTGGTTGTGGCATCATCACTTGGTCTCCAGGTATTGGTCCGAGGTCATGTGGCTGTTGTTGGATGCCAATATCTTTGAGTGACATGGATGAGAAGCATCAAAGGTGATGATTGAATGGATCGTTAGTATTATTTTTTGACAGTAGCATGCAAGTTCATTTGATATATACTTACCATTTGGAATTGGTTCCTGTTGACCATTGGGATGATCTGGCAACTGGTTCTCTGGTAGGTTTGTCCTCCCAATGAATAGAGTTTGATGGATCTCATTGTGTGGTGTATATGTTATCCTAATTGGATCATGGACTCCATCAGTGCGCACAAGAAGTGTATAAATCACCTTTTTAGAAGATTCCTCGCCCAATAACAATGTCCTTGGTCGACTATCGAATAAACTTAGAATTGGGTACATTTTGATGACTGCTGTTTTTTTGTCAAAGTCTATCCTTATTAGGGTGATGACCCTGTGATTTAAGTCGGCCAGCAACAAGTTCTTGGGTATGTGCCTGTTGAACAAAGGTCGAATGAGTTTGGCTGGATTGTATATATATTGATTATTATTATTATTATTATTATTATTATTCATTATTGATAGATTGATTGGTAGCGTTGGAAAACACTGTTGAGAAAGATATTCTTGTATAGCAGATAATGGTTTGGCAATAGACGAAGTAAAGAGTCTATGATATTGATGATATTGATAGATTGATATTGATTGATTGATTGATGAATCGTTGGTGAGTAGAGAGAGAATCAATGTTAGTATTATGAATTAGAATGATGATAGAATTATAATAACATAGTAATAATGTTATTTATGTGTACATACATGTAATAGTGTGATAAGGTAATGAGTGATGTCAATGCCCACTTGTCCAAGGACATTCACCGCAATGAGAGTGTCTGTGAGTGGGTGAGTAGAGACACACCCACACTCACACACTTAAAGACACATTTTGAATTAAATATTTAAATATTTAATTAACAGATTGACCATTTAACGGTCCATTTGAATTTGTATCACCCAATACCATCTCAGTGCCATCATCAATGAAGTTCACGTTCGCATCGTTGATGGTGTCCTCTGGATGAGACTTGGTTGACGCTGAGTGAGCCCCAACGACCTTACCACCAACTAGAATACTCTGATGAACGATTGAATGAATGAGTGTTGTTGTGACACTGCTCTGGTGTCCATTGTGATCTTGCATGTGATCTGTGTACCATGCGTTGTTGATGAGTGCCAAGTTGAACTCATGCTGTCGGTAGCGATTGACGAGGGCAGCGCCTCACGCCTCTGACTGAGATGTAATGCTCTTTCTTTCTTGCTGACTGACTGGCTGACTGAGTGCTAGCTGGGATGCTAACTCGCTGTGATGGCTCCTTGCTTTTGGGCCCGAGGTGTTGCAGCAGGTTATATACACCATCGTGATGTGATGGCTCTAACACCGACATTGATCATTGAGTTGTTGCGTTCTGCGTTTGGAGGAAGCCATTGGGATGATGACTCTCTGTGATTGCTCATTTATCGTTGCTGTGATAGGCACAGTGCGGGACTACCACGTTGAGTGCAATGAGGATGAATGAGCTCGATCTTGTTGGTATGACTGAATGTTGATCGTGATTGAAAATCTCTCTAACTTGTGACTAAATGGTTGTTCACTATCCTGCTATCTATAGTTGGTGAGAAAACATGGTTGCTGGTTGATGGGCAATGGAATCATGATGAGACGGGATTAGTGGCTATCACAACAATCAGTCGATCAATCTTGAATACCAATGTAATGTGTTAACTGTTACGTACTTCATGTATGATTGATTGAATGAGCTCGCCAGGTTGGTCTTGATATGTTTGCCTGTGATCAATGAACACCCAGCGCCTTGTTGATCAGTCACTTGGAAGTGGGCCTTGATGCCATTTGAATGAGTGCAGCCTCACCATCTTTACAGTGCGTCACCCAAAATTCCTATCGGTGAGCAGGCCCAATCCAACGTTAATCCCAACGCATGGGTGATGACAAGGCCTTGGCTGGAAACTGAGAGAGATAGTGCGTGGGCTGGATTAGGTTGGCATCTACAAGAGTATCCAGTTGGTGAGCAAACGACATTGGTTTGGCGATGATGTGTTCGGCCTGCTGCCAAGTACTAGATGTTGTCAAAGTAAGTGGGTCGCTCGACCTCGTCATCATGCATCTTGACTGAGCTTGCCCAATGTGAAGGGGGGATGCCCATGGCTGAATCAGCCCAGCTGATTGAAAATGGCGGTGGTTGCGAGATAATGTCCATGTTGCATGTTGTATGGCCCTGGCCCACAGGAACTAAGTTTGATTGATTGAATGAATGATATTGATGGTCAAGCAAGGAGCCTTGCTCAACAGCTCACCAGTCCAGATGATTGATCGAGCACTCGTGGTGTTGCAAGTTGTTCACCAAAGTCGACATGTAATTGGCAACTGTCTGTAGGTCATACACATTGGGTGGTGAGGCTGTTATTCTTGTCGGATTGATACATCTTGGTCCAACTGGTGACACTCCAATCTTGTTTGATTGAACACATTCATATATAAGATTGATTATCTGATTGATTGATTGATTGATTGATTGAACAGTTGGTACTATTGTCCTCCTGATTCAAGTTCGTGACAAACTTTTGAACACATTGCTTCAGATATTGATTGTTGTTGTTGTTTTGGGTTTTGTTGTGGTCCTCCTCTGTTTTTGATGAACTTCGAATTTAAAGTTAATCACGTGATGTTCACAAGTGAAAATGTCAGTTAAAGGGGGATGGATTTGAATTTGAATTCACTCACACACCATGTCAACGGTTGGGTTTCAAAATCCGTCACTGATGGTTGGTTGAATGGGACAGACACAATTATAAATAGCAGCTATCTCACTCAATCTCCATTCATTCCTATTCACTCTCTACTTATACACTTACATGTATACATATACACACAACCTCTGACGCCGTGCTGTCTGACCACTGCCCCGAACCTCTGCCACCATGATGCTGAGTTGACCTCTGCCGCTGTGCTGCCTTGTGAACCTCTGCCGCCATGCTGTCTGATCTCTGCCGCCGTGCTGCTGGCCTCTGATGCGTGTTGATGTCCCTGAACCTCGACCACCAGCTACACTGCCGCGATGCTGCCACTGATGTCCACTGCGAACCTGTGTCTCAATCTAGACCGAGGGCCGCCATGCTGACCATGGCCAGGAATCTCTGCCCCTGATGCCCTGAGTGCCGCTGCCACCAATCAGCTAACCTCAGCTGCCTTGTGAACCTCTGCCGCCATGCTGACTTGTGTAAACTTCAGACGCCATGCTGCCCTGAGTGGACCTCTGCCGCCATGCTGCCATGAGTCTTCACCATCCGCCGTGTTGTTGACCTGCCACGAACCTCTGTCCCCATCTAGACTGATGCGCTGAACCTCTGCCACCAGCTACCCTGTCGCAATGCTGCACCGAACCTCTGTCACCTTCTAGACATGCAGCGCCGCAGCTGCTCTCTGCCCCGAACCTCTGTCTCCAAGACCTGACAGGCTGCCGCATGCAGTCCGAGTGCACTGTTCATCGGTTGACCAGGTCAACAACATCTAACTCTTCTTAATAAACTTGATTAATACAAATTGATGTTGTCCTACATCTATCTTACTCCATTCTAAATATATGTACTTGATGTTAATTCAAGGTTATCTTTAACTTGTAATCCAATAATCCCATCCCAAATCCCATAAACCACCCAACTCCACTCGGGTGGGGTGTAGTCTTATTCAATTTATACATTCTCAACAACAATGACTCAACAAACAGATAATAATGATAATGATGATGAAGATGATATCGTAAAGAGGCTCATACTGGCAAATAAAAGAAAAAGCTCTCTTGAGCTCACAACAGCGTGCTGCGGCACTCTGAGCTCACACAGGCATTCATCCTGCCCCTCGCACTGGCCTACGACATTCACTCAATTGGTGGGCTCGTTGCTCGATTGAACAACGAGCAATTGGACCAATTGAGGCAGCACCTCAAGAGCTCGTTCCTCTTCACATCGCTTGCACACGCCAGACACCAAGGCATCACCATGGCCATCCCCCTTGATCTACAACTCGCCCATCCCTAATCGACCACATCCATTGATGATCAAACTGATTGGCGAGATTGACGTGGACATGGACAGGTTGCCACTGGCATCACCCTCTGTTGCCCCAGATCTGAGCACATTGATTCTTCAAAGGGTCGTGTCATACCTTGTGCATGACAAGTGCACACATACTCGTTGGAAGGTGCGTTCGCTTGCCACAGTGTCGAAGCTATTCTTCAGGACGTGTTCGAGTATCCTGAGCAAACAGGTCGTCCGATCAATTGGGATTGCCTCACAAATCACCCATCTGGGCGCAGACCAGTGTCTCTTCACACAGACGCCACTCCACCTCAAGACAAGCGACCTTGTTCATATACCCCCACAGCATATTGTGCAGTGTCTGGATCGCGTCGAATCTTTGGTCGTTCCGTTCTGCATTGATAACTCTGACAGCATGATCTACTATTGCAACCTGGTGCAGTGCCGCAACCTCAGACAACTGCGCATCATACAACAACAGGAAGACGTCTATGACCACCACATTCTCAACCGGATACGTGACAAACATGGGGAGTCCCCCTTCATTGAGGATATGGGAGTGAACATGGGTCACATGTGGCAAGAGGAGGACGGCGAATATGATCAGCGTGGCGATGACAATAACGATGGGCCATCATTCGAACAAAGAATAATGCAAAACTACATTGTTGGCAATCCCTCGCTCGAGTACGTCAAGATCCGAGTGTCCGACCACTCATCATTCGTTTGCCAGCGCTTCCTCGAAGTGCTCTCCAACACAGACGCCTCGATCAAGGTCTCAATAGGGATTGCTAGCTCGACATCACCTCCCGTCGCCCTCCCCGACACCATGGCATCCAAGGTGAATTCTCTCTCGCTTGTCCAACATGTGCAATCCCAACCACTCAACTTCTCCAACATCACCTCTCTGACGCTCTCGGACCGTCGTTGTTTATTACCGCTCGACGAGGACCTCAGAGTGTTCTATCAAATGTCGGCCAAACTGTGCAAGGTGACGCTGAAACTCGTGGACCTGAACCATGCACTGTTGTTCCTTGCGGCCACCTCGGCCAACACACACATCTCCTCCATCTCGATCAGGTTGTTCCTGTGCAGTTCCCGCACGTTAGCACGGTGAGCGACGACAACCTCTATTTCAAGTTGAACAATATCTTTAGTCTTTTGGACCAGCCCGAACATCGCTCCATCCTCAGACTGAAGCTGGTGTGTTGGACTTTTTAAGACGAGCTACCCATTGATCTCGAGACATCTCATCGAGAGCGGTATCATAGGTCCTCTCCAACTCCAGCCAATTGATGATCGAAGCCCAACAACATTCGTCCGACAATAATAATATGACCAAAAATCCATACCAAAAATATTTATTTGACCCTTCTCTCTCTTTCATTCATCTATGTTGCCGTCTCGTTCGTTTATTCATATAATTATAAAGGCGACACACAAACAACCTACCTACTTACCAACCTTATGTAGAGAATGCAACAATGCTCACATTGTGGTGGAGTGACATTCTACAAAGACGATGAAGGTCTAAAGATCTGTTCAATATGTAACACAAGACAAGAGGTATGTACATATCATACTCTCAACCTAACTCAACTCAATCAACTAACATGCGGGACCGCACTTATAGTCATTCATTGCTCAAGGAGAAGAGTATCAACGTGTTATCGGTGCTCAAACTGTTAGTATGTATTGATTGATTGATTGATTGTGATTGATTGATTGATTGATTGATTGTCTAACAACATATATGTATAACAGGGAAATCAAAGAATGATAATGCCAAAGCAAATGAATATAGACTTAGAAGAAAGGATAACAGATATCATATATTGCAGTTGTTGTTGAAGGATCAGGTAGATGCTCTGATACATCATTACAAGTATACGAAGCAGTTGTATCAAGTCGCTGGTGATCTGTGGCATGCATACCTATTGTGCGTACAGGACATCAAACAGGACGTAGATGAGAAGGTCAAAGAGATGGCACCCGGTGACAAGATTGACCTGGCCATGGCACACGTCTCACCAACACCCGCAATCACACTGGCAATCCTATTCCTCAGTCTTACATGGCTGAAGGAGCCCATCACAATCAGCGATCTACTGAACATGATCAACGAAGGACATCTCAAGTACACACTCTATGAGATCACCTGGACACATCCATCGGTATGATCATGAATGATCATGCGTGTGTCAATATGGTGAACTCGCGACTAACCTTTACTTTACTATGCTCGACACTCAAACAGGTATGGTGCGAATACGAATACATTCGCAATACAGCATTGGAGTTATCAGCACTACTCAACATCGATACAAAGACCAACATGAAGATGTTATTGATCAGATACTGCATTGAGTTGGAGCTACCAAGTATGTGTTGGACATTGAATGGACGCATGGATGGACGGTTGGATGAATGGATGACACAAGCGCACACACTGACCTACCTATCTATGTACAGAGCACGTATTACAACACTCATATAGAATGTTACAGATATTGGAACTACCTTATCACATCTCAAGAAAGATCAACAGCCCAAAGATGATCACTTACAAGAACATGCACAATAGTGTCAACAGTGGAGTGTTGGCAACGGCCATCATCATTGTCCTGCTCAACATGAGGTACAACTTGAGCAAGCGCATGGTCAACACTGGCTATCCAGAGTATTTGGAGCGATTGGTCAGGAAGGAGTTGCGGGGCGACAAATCAAAGATGCAACAACGTATCACAAGACATCTGGGCAAGGAGATCGTACGAAACATGAAGGAGGGCGATGACAACTACGACAGCTCCGACGAGGAGCTTGACAGGGTCGTGCTAATGGACCCCCCACTCGAGTTCCCCGAGCCAAAGTCAGTCAGGCAAATGGAACAGGACAACAAGTTCCATTTTGAACAATGGCTTCACCGTCGAGTTGAGTCGACACTCAAATCAATCTCGACTCCAAAGAGGTAGGTACATGTGTACCCATAACATCACACTCATGTTGCCAGACCATGTCGCTGACCATGTGTCATCTTTAGCTCGCTCTGGGACCTTCCTTTTGCATCCAGGTTCCCCTATTCGGTACCAACTACACAATTCAAACAGCATCTTAATGACTATGTCACCAGCAGATACAAGGTGTACAGCAAGGAGTTGGAGGATATGCAGGAGAGGATACACACATCGGTCCAGAAGAGACCGGGCGATGAGAAGAGAAACTTCTACAAGAAAAAGAAGAAGAAGTTTACCGATATCGATCAACTGGCTGCAGACAAGTACAAGGCATTCTTTGAGTCATCTGCAACGGATCCAGCTGGTGGTGTGGACAATGGTGGCGATGATGACATATTCTTTTATCTTCCAGCTAGAAGTACTAGAATCGACAAGATTCCAAATCAATATACTGTAAGTGAATGAATGATTGGATCGCATTGGAAAGGATTGGAGGGCACTGGCAACAACACATATTGACATGTCCCCTACCCTACACCATCGAATCAATACAATCAGGTACTTATCGAGATGTTTGTCTTATTGATTGGATGCAAGAAACATCACATTGTCAACATGATCAAACTGGTTGAGAAGTGCTACTTTGTATACTCGTCAAGCTTGGAGAAACAGGAGGATGGAAATTATAAGCTGAACTTGGATCCAAAAGGTTATGTTGACATCCCCAAGTCCTATGACCCAAATTGCGAAGAAGACAACGACGATGACGACAATGACATCAAGAACGATGAATACTCCAGTGATGAAGAAGACGACGACGACGACGACAATGAAGACAACCAAGACGAACAAGCCAATGACAGTGATGTGGAGATGAAAGAGGACGAGGATGATGACGACGACGACAATGATGAATAAAGTGATGTCATTTTTATTCTTGGTATCTACTACAAGTATTCGGTCAACCCAAGGGAGTGTAGAAGTCGAGTTTATGTTTAGTTTAATATCTCCATAGACTGAGGAGGAATCAGAGATGGTCATACTCTCAAACACTGGGTGCATATTTCAGGTATTAATAACATGATTCGATCGATCACCATAAATTAAAATTGAGGTAAATACAAGAAAGAAAAGTATATATATATAAATGGTTAAATATATTCTCATAGTATTAAATAATTAATTATTATTATTAATAATGACAATTATTTCAATTTAGCCGACTATAAATAATATTATTTGGTATTTTATCCATTATAAATATTGGTAGAATGGTGGGCGATCGTTCACATCGATCTAATGATTGGAGTTTCCCGAGATAAACTATCACTGATCAATGACACAACAATGTAGAGATCCATATGTATATATGGAAGAGGACGAGGACGCTGTAGATGATGAATAAAGTGAGTAAAGAACAAACAACATGGAGATAATGAATATAGATCGTTCGTTCATTGTTAAGAGGTTGTTGTCTGTTGTGTTTACATTCCCTTTGCATAATACATTGGTCTAACGTCTGGATGTGGCTGTTGGATATATATTTGTAATCAAATGGTTAGGGTACAGAACACAAATCAAGTCAATTATTCAACATTGATGTATACTTACAACTTCGGTGAATGTAGTGAACTTGAGATTGTCCTTGTCAAAGTTGATGTATGCACCAAGGTTACCAGATTGGTCACAGTAGTTTGGAGCGGAGAAGATTGTGATGATCGAACCATCATTGTCAATTTGGTATCCATTCTCCTTGACCTCATGTGATCTAATGACACCGCCTTTTGAGAGAGAGTTGGTGTTAGTATTACTGCATATCACAACCTTGGAGATATCGCACAACAATGTATACTTACATAGGTTGTTATCCTTGAGGAACTTCCTTGTCACGTCTGGACCAAAGTAGACACCAACACCTCTGGAGCTTGGTGCAATGCCCGGGCTGGTCTGGGGATCGGACCAGAGAAGACATTGGAGCAACTCATTGTCGTTGGCATCTGGTGAAGTTCTGTTGATGTTTCTGATGTCGTCCAGTGTGACTCCGTCCTTGCCAAAGAGTCCTCCGTGCACAACGAGGTACTCCTTGTCGAGACAGAACGCCAGTGGGAACCAGGTGAACAGCTCAGTGAACAGGTCGAATACCATCTCAGAGTACTTGGCCAACACCTCACCCTGGAATCCATAGAATCGGTTCATATCGATCGATTCGTGATTGCCACGAGTAAGATGCATGTGATCTGGATAGAGAAGCTTGAAGGCTAGCAATGCGAGGATGACCTCAACACTGAAGCTTCCTCTGTCGACAAAGTCTCCATTGAACAAATATGGCTTGTCCTGTAGTGGATGGATGTTAGATAAGAGATAGAGAGTGAGGGAATGAGGGAGTATGATTGAGTCGTACCTTTGATGGCATTCCATTCAACTCGAATATGTGCAACAGATCATAGAACTGACCATGAGTATCTCCACAGATAGTAATATTTTGAGTTGTCTCGTGATCAATGTCCACCAACGATGGCATCTTGGAGAATATATCAAATGACTTCTTGAGGATCTTGCAGACGTACCTATGTTGGATGGATGAGTCAGTCAATCAATCACTCTATGTGTTGTATCTTTCCTTCATTACATACTTCTTGTGAATGTACTTCTGTGCCTTCATGTGCTCAAGCATTTCCTTGACAAAGTCCAAAGTGATGTCCTCACCATGGAAGTGCGGTCCCTTGTATGACTCCTCAACAACTGATGATGTTGACAATGTTGAGTTAGTATGTTGATGAGTGAGTATACATGTTGACGAACATACTCATTGACTCGTAGTCCAAGGACTTGAAGTAGCTCTCATTGGAACATTTGATGGCGTCCTCAAAAGCCTTGGTCCTGATGAGAGAGTCGCAAGTCTTCAATTTCAGACGACCCTCAGCATCGTTGGGGAACTGCTTGACTACTGTTTGGAAGCATTGCTTGGCCTCTTTGTAGTTGCCCAGTGCCATCTGTGCCGAGCCCAATCTGTAGTATCCCTTGATATACTTGGCATCCAACTCTGTGGCCTTTATAGCGTCCTGTAGAGACAAGACAAAGAACTCCTTCTTGAAGTGGCAGAACGCTCTATTCGCATACAGTATCGCTGTTGGTTGATATGTAATTGCCTTTGAATACTCCTCCACTGCCTTATCAAAGTTTTGCTCTGTTGTCGATGTCGGTCAGTCACATGCAACATGAACGACTTGGCTGACTCATTCAATCAATCAATCAATCAAACATACCAAGGAACAACTTGTTGGCGATGGCTTTGTATTCATCAGACTTTTGAACTCTCTGCTCAGCAGTGAGTGACTCTGGATCGACATAGTTTGGATCAACTGGCTTGTCCTGTTGTTGTTGTTGCTGTGCAGCAGTGTCAGCTGCATCTGAACTTGCTGAATTAGCTTCCTTCTTCCTCTTTGGAACATTAACAGTGTTTTGAATTGGCATTGTTATGTAATTTTAATGTTATATAATGTTAAGTATATGTATATATATGTATATATATAATATATGTATGTATCTTATATCTATATCTATGTAAGTGAATGAAGATTAATGAATGAATGAATTGGTCCTGTTCATCGTTCACACGAGACCTCTAAGTCGCGGAAAGTGAATCTTTGGGTCAACTTCAAAGTCAAAGATGAACAAACACATTCATTCAACATGAATGTTATAGATACAGTACAGATAACAGATACATATACATAATATATATGTATTATGAGTATTTATAATAAAGTTTACAACCACTTTCCAAGGTTTAGTCTACGGTAGGTGGCCTTGTCAACATCTGTTTCAATTTTAGCTGCTGCACTCTCATAGTCCTCATCGTCATCCTCGTCATAGTATTCATCGTCGTCATAATCCATGTCGTCAAAGTCTTCACAGATTGCCTCTAGGATGGCCTTCTCGTCATCGACTGCCTTCTGATCCTGTTGTCCAACGTACTCTGGATTGGTCCTGAGATCGTTCAACTCCTCCGCCACCACTGCCTTTATATTGGTGTGACGTTGAGGTTGCTTCTCCTGACCAGGCTGTAATCTATGTGTTGTTGGCTTCTTCTTCTTTGTCGTTGGTTCAGATGTCTTGTCCTTGAGCAACTCTGTCATATCTTGCTCTTGTGGCTCTTGGAATGCCTCACCATTCAATGCGACAAACAGTTGGTCCTTGATCATGATGTCGCTGGTCGAGACGATCTTGTAGCCCTTGGAGCAGTAGAGATTGACCTTGTCCAGTGTGGCGTCAGAGATGGCGACCTGCGACTTTAGACATCTGTTTAGCGCGCTGACCACCTCGAACTTGAGGTTGTTGATGCGAGTGTTGACAAAGAGCTGCGCCAGAACATTGGTGTACCCATTCAAGCTAATGTCGCACATCAATGTCTTCTCCATCACGCCACTATTGTCAGAGGATACGCGGATTGATGGCTTGGCCTCGCGTCTTGCCACATGCTGAGTCTTGGAGTACAGCTTGCTAATGCGCTCCTGAATCTGAGCTGTGAGCTCTATCTTGTTGTCCTCGGTGCGGTTGGTATTGTCCATGCGCTTGATGAGCAACTCTAGAGTCTCGCGACAGAGTTGGAACAGCGGGTTGGAGTCATTCGAAGCGGATAGGATGGACTGTAGGATACCCTGTACCTTGCCCAGTGCACTGTGATCGCGACGTGCCTTCATCATGCGCAGCAGTGTCTGTGGAGACAGGCTCTTGCCCAGCTTGAAAGAGTCAATGACGTTCTGGGCGACAGAGGCCAGCTTCTTGTCAGCCACACAGTTGTGTGTATCGTTGTTGACGTTACGGAAGGAACCACAGGCGTAGCAAAAGGCGGTGTTGCAGCGCGAGCACATCATATGGTTGCAGCCAGAGATTCTCTCGACGGCCAGCTTGCAGCGAGGGCAACTGGTCGTGTTGTTGATTAGGTACTGGAAGCTGTCAAACTCGTTGTGCTCGTCCTCGTGGTAGCCGCTGCAGGGGATGGGCCAGTGGATGGCCGTGTCTCCACAGTTTAGACAAAGTGTATGGTTGCAGGCGCATGGCACGTATGGGTTGACCTTGGCCTCGTTTGGGTAGGTGTAGACCAGGCGACGGCATGGCTTGAACTTGCAGCGGTTGGTGTTGGTGATCTGGTAGTACTCGTTGAAGTACTGGTCGAGGTTCTGGGCAAGCTGGTGGGCGTTCATGAGTGTGGCCAGAGTGACCTGATCGAGCACTGCTTGGCAGTTGGCGGCGGGACATCTGATCGAGCCCAGGTTTCCCTTGCCCATGACCAACTCGTTGCCAACAAACTGAGTGATGCAGTCGCGGCAGTAGGTGTGGCCACAGAGCAGCTGCACGGCGTTAGTATCGTCGCACATGCAGATTGGGCATTCGTAGCCGTTGCTTATGTCAAACTTGTATGAGCGAAGGTCGGCCTTCTCGCGACGGATCTCCTTCGTATGTGTCTTGTTCAAATGGTTAGTGGACATACTGACCACTCCCTTGCTCCTCATCAATGTCTCCTTTGCCAACGACTGATGCAACTCAGTCTTGGTCGCGACAGTGTACTCATCCTTGTAGCAGTATGAATAGAATGTAGACTAAAGGTGATGGTGTCAGTGTCATGTGATTGATTGTTTGATTGAGTGATGGTATGTACCTCGTTGATGGTTGGGATGACCTTGTGTTCAGCGGGGAAGAGCTTGATGAGCTCGTCGTCCAGGTAGGGGGTGGTGGCATCATGTGTTGGCACCTTGGATGTGAACTCATCGACGAGCTTGAAACATTGCTCTACAACCTCGAGCAAGTTGGCTGGGTTTAGGTTGGCTGAGTTCAGATGATTCTGGATCAGCTCCTTGAGTGGTGCCTGCTTGGAGTGGACGACAAAGGAAATGGCGGTGGTGCCAGGCTGGTCCACCAGATAGACCCATACGTGGGCACTGCGAATGGCGTTGCCAGAGGTCAGGAACAGACGGCAGCGGTAGGGATAGGACTCGCCAATCTGGACGAGGTGATGGTAGCTCGACTGAAGGTCGAGACATGCGTTGAGGAAGTCGGACTCGGCCACGTAGTCCTTGCGCCAGAGCTCAAACTGTGTGGTGGGGGTCACTGGCTTTACCTCGACGGGCTTGACCTCGACAGCCACCTGGGCCTTTTGAAGAAGTGCCTCGACAACCTCGCGCTTCTCCACAACCAAGTGAAGAATGTGATCACGCACCAATGACTTGAGTGAGTGCACCAGCTTGCCGTCGGTGGTGTACAGCACTGGCATCAAAGTGTTGTTTGACTTCTTCAATATATCCTCCAGTTGGAATCTATGCACCAACACATCCAACATCTGTTGTAAACTCCATTGATCCTTTATGACCAATGCCTGTGGTTCATGTTGGCCTACTCCATCATTCTTCAAAGTTATATAAACTCTCTTTCTTGTGTCTGGATATGGTACATCCACGTAAAGTGGTTCCTCAAAGCTATTCAATAGTGGTGTAGTTGTTGTTGTAGATGCGGAAGTAATGTCCATTGATTGATATAGTATATGTTTTGTTGGATATGAATGAGTATGAGTTTGAGTTTGAGGTGTGAGTTTGAGTTTGAGTTGGAATGGGAGATGGGGAAGAGGTGGGTGGAGGCGAAAGGTGGTGAGGTGATAAGTTAGTTAGTTATAATATAACTTTGAATGAATATGATGTATGAATTAATGACAAGTTTGACGTTTAAATTGAACCACTTTGATCAAAATGTTCAAGAAACAGATCGGAACAATCAGATCTTTATGTTTTTTCATTCAAATTTATTTCTCGCTGTTTGACGCGAGAACACCAAATAGAGAATTGTTCCATTCTCAACTTATGTAAACATACACAAGTAATAATGTATGAATGAGATGATGTCATATTAATAGTATTTGTTATGTTTATCTTTAAGTTATTATTTGTATTTACATATAAAATGTACTAGATGTAATCAGTTCATTGACGACACGTTAACACTCAAGTGTTAAACATGTACGCATTAATAGTCAATGATCAGATCTTTCATCTTTGTAGCATTCTTGGGACAACAGCACTGAATCTCCGTAGACCCTACACAATGTTACATAATTTAGACCAAAATATCGATATTTCGCTTTCATTGCTCGTCTTTCATCACTTTGATTATGGTTCAGTTGTTTGAAAAACTCGAAAAAACACGATTTTGGCAATAATGTTTGAAGTCGATGTATGATCATTCATTCACTCTCATTTACTCATTCACATTCACTTAAATACAAATGAGTAGTAATAATAATCAACTTAGAGTTAATATCTGTTTATTATTATCATTGTTAACATTATTAAACTTGATATTATTACATAAGATTGACTTTAACTTCCAACCAATAGTACTTTACGAAGATCACATGTCTGAACCATCATACTGGAGACCAGAGGTCTCCTACTACAAACCATTGGCTCAACATAATAAGAAGAATAATGATGATGATGATCATGATGAAGATACAACACCATCACCAGCTTTACAATACGAGATTGCACCTTGGAACAAATGTACATTACTCAAGCTGTTGGGTGAGGTCACCATTGGATTGATACGCATCGAGTATGATAAGGTCAATGGACGCATGGTTGTGTCCAACCCAAACAAGGTCTACAAGAGGGAGGAGGGTGCCCCTGCTATGAACTCATACATCCTACCCATTGCACATCCCGCCACATGTCCATTCTCCATGCTCATGAAGTCCAACTCAATCGTACATCAAAGGCTTCAGCAAAACATACCAAGTCACATCCAGTTCAAGGTATATATATATACGTTCATTCATTCATTCATTCTATCGAATGATCAATCACTGACACACTGCTCATTCACTCAATCAAGGTCGGAGTCGCAATCATCATCGAAGATGTACACAACAGGATTTTCTTGACAAAGAGAGCGAGCTTGATGAGATTGTTCCCTGATGAGTGGGTCGTGCCAGGTGGACATATTGAGAAAGGCGAGAGCTTTGTGGATACAGCACGCAGGGAGTTGGAGGAGGAGACAGGTCTGAAGCTGGACGTCGAGATCTCAATGTTTGGAGCATTCGAGAGCACATATCCTGTCAATCTTGAAAAGGACAAGCTGCCCAGCGAGCATCACATTGTATTATATACCAAGGCCAAGCTGCTTCAAGAGATCGACTCACAATCATTGGTCAAGCTGTCGGACAAGGAGGTTGCCGCTGCAGCCTGGGTGCCAATCTCAGAGTTGGCCGAGGTATTGAGTGGACGCAATCGCAAGGAGTTTGAGTTCACCGGTCATCTACACGACTATCAATCACTGGTGGGCCTGGCTAGCGAACCAAACAGCAAGCCACTGGAAGCATACTATCACGCTACAAGTCCACCACTCGATCACACCAAGTTGAAGCAAGAGTTCACCAATGGCAACGAGAGGATATCGACTGGCACTGTATACATCCTCAAGCAATACCTTCACGAGCTTGCCAACAAGAAGCATTAGTTAGGTAGGACGACGACGACACTTTGGAACAGCTTTAGTGCTACATGTTGGTTTATTATATTATATTGGTAGTTCACGCATTCAAGTTGCATGGCTGTTCTAGCGAGCAGGTGATTGGTGCGTGACATGTAATGGAATGGAGTTGTAGGATTGATTGATTGATCGATTGAATAAACTGACTCGGGATGTATATCTGTATACATGCATGTGTTGTTTGTTTGTTTGGTTGTTTGGTTGCGTTGTTGCGTAATGATGTAGTTATTGTTGACTAAGCTACTCAAAGTTAATGACCAACAATGACTGCCTTTTGTCCTGGCGTATGGACAAATGTTAGTGACTTGAAGAAGATAAGAGTGACACCAATATCAAACACCCATAGAGCCACCAGTACAATGAACAATGGGAATCGGTTGGCCATTGTCAGTCCATACGAGGCCCACAGAGGTCCAACGATTCTGGCCAAAGAGCCCATCAGCATCTATATCAAGAAGTGGATGGATGTAGTTAGTATGGAATCATTCCAGTTTTGATTGATTGAATGTGATTGAGTGATGGCACATACCATGAAACCAGATTGGAAGCCTTGTTGAGCCTCCTCACCAAAGATGCGGTTGAGGAGTTTGGAGTAGAGTGAGTAGATGGAGGTGTTTTGGGTTGGGATACCAACGGTGGTGATGCCAACTGCAAGACAGAACTGCCACATTGGCACGTATTCAGTGGCAGGCACACCAAAGAAGAAGAGCAGCTGAATGAGACCGGCACCAAGGAACACCTGGCCAAACAGAATGAGGTACTTGTCCTGGATGCCATAGTTACTGGCAAACACTGTGGCAAAGATGAAGACGATGATCTCTGTCGACACCACCGAGTACATGATCGAGTTGTCCAGCGTGGTGAAGTTGTACTGGTACTGCGTGATGGGAGTGATCATTGTCTCGAGCGCGCCAAACACAAGGTTCTGTACAAAGTTGATGACGAAGCACGTCAGCAGCGACGCGTTGAGCAGCTTCTTGAAGTTGGTCCAGAAGCTGTCCTCCTTGGGCTGGTTGAACATCATCGCCGTGCCTGGGCGGCCCGAGCGCATCGACCTGCTGATCGAGCGGTAGTTGAACGACAGCTGATGGTTGGCCGCGGTGATCTGCGAGATGGACGTCTGGATGGTGATGTCGTTGCTGCTCGTGGGGATGATGACTCGCTGTGATGGAGCATTGTTGTAGTTGTAGTAGGAGCTGCCGGCGACTGGCATGATGGGCTTGGCGTCTTCCTCGACATTCATTCTCTCGGGCTCCTTGAACCAGATGAACGATACCAGACAGCACGTTAGAAGGAAGGCCAGCATGTAGCCTGGACTGTTGTATGGTGTGACCTTGATATCCATCTTGCCAATCTTGATGTCAAACTTGCAGAGCGCCAGAAGAAGATTGAACGCGGGTCCGGCCACCAAGCCGATGGCGTTGATACCGTTGATCTTGCCCATGTATTTGGTGCGCTGCTCTTTGCTTGATACGGCCGAGATATAGCTGGTTGTCAGTGCCATGTTGGCGCTGCCTATGCCAGCAATGACACGGCCCATGACAATCATGACAGGGTTGATGGCAGTGGCGTACACCACGTTGCCAATGATTCCAATCAAGATGCACACACTGATGGCTTCGCGGATCGACCTGCGATCAGCCCATATACCGACGAGTGGCAGAAAGACCAGTTGCGTGACACTGAAGCCAGAGATGGCCCATCCGAGATAGCTGTCGCTGGTGTTTTCGCCGCTGCTGTCCGAGCCAGTGGTGTTCATGTGATTGTATCGCGAGTCCTTGGACTCGATGAAGCCATTGATCGATGGCATCACAATGCCGTACTCAATGTTGGCGATGAATCCCACCGCCATTATACTGATCATACTGATCATGTGAATGGGTCTGTCTGGCTCGGACTGTTGTTGTTGTTGCACGTCATCCTTGATGATCAATTGTGTCTTCTCATCTGCGCCAGTGTCATCATCATTGATCGATACGTTTGGACCATGTCCACCACGGTCATTATTGATCGATCCATAACCAACGACTTGTTGGTCGTTGTTATAAGGGTCCATTTATAAAATATAAGTAGTTGATTGATTGATTATTTGTTTGATGGATAGAGATAATTTAGTGATGTGATTGGATGGGATTGATTTGAATGAATGAACGATTGTTTGTTTGATTGATTGATTGAATGGATTGTGATGCAAAAGTAAGTACAGCAACAAGTAGTTTGCCACCTTATCATGGCCCACAGATTGATGCATCGGTTGCCCGAAACGAACCCCACTCGTATTATGATCAGTTTTGCACCTAAGAGCCCTGATCAAAACTGTCAAAATAGTTTCGCTCACCCCTCTGAAACATGCCCGAAGTGCCCGAGATTGGAAAGTTCGAGGGAACTAGTCATGGACAAGTGCCATCAATCTGGTGTTTTATGGCCCATCACCTTGAGGTTGGATGGTTGAATTGATGGATGTTCACAGAACTTTGGAGTAGGGAACACACGAGTCTCTCTCATTCAAGTTTGGGATGTTGTCGACGTCGGGACACGGACCACAACTAGTAGACAGTGCAAACGAATGAATGAATGAATGATTGAAAGGTTTATTATGTTTGTGAGTGTTGCATTGTTGGCTCAACATGTACGAAGAAAGGTTATGTCTTGACTCGTCTGTTGATGTAGTATGGTAAGGTAGTGGTATAGTGTAGTTGATGTGATGGGATGTTGGAGTTGGAGATGGATACAATGAATGGATGAATACAGGTAGGTGATGGCTATGACAATGATGGATCGATTGATTGATCAACCCCACTGACTGGTGAGATCGAGTAGCAGTACGAAACTATCGCCATAGTGTGTGTACTTGTCCTTCTGTAGCGCCTCTAGACTGATGAAACGTGGCCAGCCCCATGCACTGTCGAAGCCCTCATCAAACATCTTCTTGTAGGTGAACTCTATGTTGTCCTGGAAACGGAATCCAATGATCGTGGCAGACACACCGACCGCCAGTGGCTTTGTCAACTTCTGGCCAAAGGCAAGGTACACTGCCAACTGTCCCTTCTCCCTCTCTTTCAGCTGGACAAAGAAGTCCCTGTCTTTAAATGTAAACCTGTATGCGTGTGGATGGAATGAGATGGTGAGTGATGGAGTCCTTCAACCTGGAAGGAGAGCCAGAACATACCTTTCCAAGTTGCAAGGCAACTTGATATTCTTCTTGATGCGATAGAGGAATTGGCAAGATGTCTGTCCAAACTCTTGGCATATTGGATTGAGTGGCATCAGCTCATTGCTCTGAGGTGAGTTGAATGGTTGGCCTAGTTGAAAGTATGAATGAGTTAGATTGATTGATTAAGTGAATGAATGAATTAATGAACTTACTGATGCCCAACAGGAATTCAAGAGGGTAGGTACGCTTCCTTGTGTTGCGTGGTCGTCTGTAATGATATCCAAGGAATTGGAATGGTTCTCCTCTGTTTGCTCTAATAATGCCCTGTTTACAAATGGTTAGATGAGAGGTTAGAGAGTGATCGGAGACCATCAAACATTATAGATGCTATACATACTCTAAGTAAATTGGTTATTTCTTTCTCTGGTATGATCTTGAGACAGTCCAATCTCTCAAAGGCCTCTCCAATGTTCATGTTCTCCCAACGAATCAATGGCAACAGGTTGTTCAGCAGGTTGCGATCGATTGATTCGTCCAACTCCTCTTCCTGGCTCTCACTAATGTTGGTTGGTCCGAGTTAGTCGCGCGCGTCACTTTATGTTTCGCGACTCTCGCAATCAATCAATCAAATAATTAATACATACGGCTCAGTAGAGTAGAAATAGTCATCATTGGCACTGTCCTCCTTGTCATCATCGTCTGTGAAGTCGTCATCATAGTCGCTCTCGTCTTCTAGGTCAGAGCCAGAGTATGAGCCATCGGTGTCGTTGTGTGAGTCGGTCCTGTTGGGATCACCGGCGGTCTCCCGCTCGTGGATGGATCCTCGACGACTGCTACAGCGACTACTGCTACAGCTGCCCGTGGACTCGTTGTCATCGTGCACTCCACGTCTCTGGTACATGCTGCTTCGCTTGCTCTGCGAGCCCGTGCCCGAGGCGGGGTCCTTTGGCAGCGGGGCCCCTGTGCTGTCCGTGCTGTTGGCGCGACACCAGTCGACGATGCACTCGAGGATGTCCAGCTCCTCCATGCGCAGACCGTCGTTTCGCAGCATGTCGCACACTGTCTTCTCGCTGATTGACGGGAAGATGTCGCTGTACATGAATATGGCGGCGTACTGTATGATGAAGGCGCGCATCTGTGGATGGATGGACTCGACTGGGATCATGATGGCGTTGGCTGCGTCCCAGAGCAGCAGAGCGTTCTCAACGTCCGGTGCCTGCATGTAGGAGATGGCGCAGCGCGTCATGATGCCGAGCGCCAGCTCTTTGCCACGCATCAGACCGAGCAGGTCGCAGTAGTTGTAGATGGAGCCAATGATGCGAATGTCAAAGTCGAGGTCGAGGATGCCGATACAGATGTAGCGCAGCACCACATAGAAGACGTCTGGCTCGACGCCCTCTAGCGTCACCTCTTTGACCGTGGACTCCTTCATGCTGTGCGTGAACATCGCCTTGAAGTACTCGCTTCGCGACACCAGCATGATCTTGCTGGCAAAGAAGCGACGGTCCTTCACACGGAAGATCACGTCGCTAAAGGGAGGTGGCGTATCGCCATCGCCGTGCAGAACGCCAAACGTGTTGGTCAGGTCCTTTGAAAGCTTGAATATATCCTCGTCCGTTGAGCCATTGTCCTCTGGTCCCGAGCTAAATGTGATGGGCGATCGACTTAGTTGAATATCTGCCAGTTCTATCGAAGATGAAGGTTTTCGTTTAGTTGTCGATGTCGTGGTCGTCGTCGTCGAGTTATTCGTCGATTTGGTCCAAGGTGTTGGCAACAAAGGTGGTGGTTTGGAAGTTTTAGTCGAAGTCATAGTCGTCATCGCATTATTGGTAGTGGTAGTCGCGGTAGTTGGTGTAGTCATAGTCATATTCGTTGTTGTACGAGTTTGGTTATTGATCGAGCGATTGAAAATGTTTGATAGAGTCGTCACATTAGTTGTTGGAACAGTAGCAGTAACAGTTGCATTAGCAGTAGTAGTTGTTGTAGTAGTAGTAGTAGTAGTAGTCGTCAAAGGAGTTGTTGATGAAGAGGTCGCATTGTTAACAATTGGTTGATTGATTGATGGACGATGAGGTGCGAGGGGGAGGCGGTGGGTGGTGGAAGTTAGTTGTGTGGCGGCAGGGACACAACGTGGCCACACATTAGGTTTGACCGCCATACTTGGGTTTTGATGTGGAGAGGGGACCACTCTGCTTCCCCTTGATATTATTACTATTATTACTATTGCTGATATTCCTAGAGCCATTGAATGATATCCTCCTATAAATAATAATATTAGTACCATAATTCTCCAAGTCAATCTATCCATTAATCAATAATCTAAACATACATTAATGAATCTGTTTCCATTCTTAATAATAGTAATTATTGCTGGCTGACTGGCAAGCTAGCTAGTTTGAATCGACAATCGCCTGAATGACTGAATGAGTTTGTATCTGGAAGGAAAAAAGGTAAGTAAGAAGGTATCAAATGGGATGATTCTTGAAGTGAGTGAAGTGAGTGAGGTGGAATATTGAATGAATGAATTGATTGATGGATTGAACAAAGTGGATTGGAATGATGTGGTGTAGTTGTTTGGAAGATGGTCATGTGATGTATGTATATGTTTGTACTGTTGGATTTGATCTTGATCACATGATTGATTGTTCTCTGTCGATTAGGTGTTAAGAGTGGTGATGATGGCGGGCACTATAACAAACAACATCAACAACAAAATGCTGTGGATGTTGATGATGGATGGAAGGATGGATTGATGGAAATACTAATGATTGCAGTCTATTATTCAGTGGATGGATGGTTGTATTATAATGGCGTCTAAAATGGACGTGGTACAAATTGATCACTACCACAGACACACACCACCACAATAGTGATTGACTGATGAATGGATGTATTTATGTGTGTGTGATAGTGAATGTGTGAGGTGTGTGATGTGATTGATTGGCAAACTATTTATATCTTTGATAATGATAATATGATTGTGTAAGTGAGTGACAGAGTGAATAAGTGAGTGAGTGATAAAGGGAGTGAATTATATTGGTGTCCATGATGGGTGGACATGACAATCTAGATGATGATTATAAAGGGGCATTCATTATTATAAGATGTCTCAACATAGGTACGTAATATTACAACAACAACAACAACTATATCAAATATTAATATTTGAGGTGATGTATTAACTATCCTTCCAGCGATAGTGTGAGTGATTGATAGAGTGAATGAATGTCTCTACGTTTGAATACGTGGACGAATGAATGGATCAATGACAAAAGACAGACTGTCTCTATTTCTTTAGTTCTGTACATATTAAATATTTGAAACAAAATCCAAGTTGCTAAGATTGATTGATTGATTGAAAAGATATATTATTATTACATTACTGATATCACTTACCGATGCAATAAAGATGAATTTGTCTTGGTCCTTGGATTTATTGATGGTTGATTGATTGATTGATTGTTTGGTACCTGAAACTGGATTTGAATGATCTCTGGAAATAAAATAAATAAATTAAATATATATAATAATAAGTTATAAAAAAGTAATAATAATAATAATAATATGGATGATGATTGTAATGATAGTAGTATTACTTCGAAAGCAATGATTCCAAACACTTTCACACAAATATATCTATCCTCTCTCTTTTCTTTCTCTCTATCTATCTCTGTCTCTCTATCACTATTCTTTGATAGAGCACCAAGTCAATCTTTACACAATTGGGTGGATTGAGGCATCAATCAATCAATCAATCAATCAAACAATGCACAACAACACTTACCACACTAACTATATTAGTTAAACATATAGGAGCTCCCATACCCCTTTGATAAGTATTAAACACACTACTCAACCCATCTGTGTGATGTAGCTGAGTGATCGATCACTCACAGTGTGTGTGTGTGTGTTTATGTGTTTGATTATTATTTGTGTGTGTTTGATTATGATGGTTGTTGTTGTGTTTGTTTGATTGTTTGAACGATCCAATGGTTTGGCCCAAACACACACAACACACTTACATCTACAATAATACATTGATGAGGAGGAAACTTGGCTGTTTGTGTTGACATCATGGCACATTGTCATAAACTACAAGAGGACTTGACAGGAAAGGACACTTCTGCACCTGATTGATTATTGAATTTAAATGTTATAACTTGTCTATTACTTGAACATCATTTTTATGTGTAAGTGTGTATCATTTAGATAAATGTAACTGGTTGACCATCAATCCAACTGGCCATCCTCACATGATTGTTTGATTGATTGATTGAACGGCCTGGCTCACACTTCCGTTACTCTTCACTGATCAGGTGATTGATTTTGAGTAGGTTGAGAGGGAGTGCGAGGGCAAGGGCGAGGGTAAGGGTTGAGGGTTAGTTAATTCGAAAAGAACAAAGAAACAACAAGAACTAGATGTATTCGTGTGAACATGAAAGATAGATAGATAGATATTATTGATGACAGATTGTAGTAGTAGTAGTAATAGTACAATAGTAATACCTCATGTGGTACATGTTGATGTGGCCAGAACGTTGATGAATGAGGGCGGTGGAGCATATGTGAGGAATTATGCGTTGGTCTGTTGGCGTTGGTTCAAGGTTGTCAGCGAAGCACGTTCTTACGACTACACCGCCACTATATCCAGCGATAATGACATTGTGGAACTGTCACGCAAGATAGCTAGCCGTCACCACTTGCTCAAGTACTTCCGAGGTCTAAACATCTTTGTTAGACAACGCGGCGAGACGATCACCACGATAGCCAATGCACTACGCTGCGCCAACGTCGACCCGGCACTGCTACAGGTCGCGATCCACGGGTTCTACTCGCGACTCGAGAGGGTCAGCGTGATGACCAAGGGTGCGCACTACGACCTCTATCCATTCTTCAAAGAGATGAATGATTCAGCGCGAATGATCACACCACAGGCCAGGTCCACTTATCGTCCGTCAGAGTTTGACGGGCTCTCAAAGATCAACTTCAATGTGATTGAGGCTTGCTTTCCCAACAACTACATGTACACGTTCTGGCAGTCGATCATTGTTTTCTCGCGCTTCCTCACGCAGCTGACCATCAGTGACACGCACTTCAGCACCATGGACATCGCGGACTATGCTTCACTGTCGCGCTTCATTCAGTCGACGTCGTCTACACTGCGCATGCTGTCACTGCAACTCGATCGACACAGCACCAAGCTGTTCAAAGAGGTGTTTGATGGCAGTACAATATATTACAGCCTCGCTGAGTTAGAGGTGGGCGCGCCATCCTCATTCCCATGGGAAGCGTTGCGCGTTGCCGCGCCCAAACTACACTCGCTCACAGTCAATGGCAAGGTGGACAATGTCGACGAGTACCTCGCATTCCTCAAGAGCAATCACTCAATCAAGTACACAAACATTGACCTCACGACAGAGACTATCGGCGATCTGGCAAAGATTACAGGCATCCCCAGTATTAAGCTAGTCCAGCTCACAACCAACATTCCATTTGGCTTTGATAGCTTTGACATATCGCCTACACTGCAGCGTCTCTGCATCTCCCAGTTGAGTACACAGCGCTCTATCACACGTATTATTAATGGCATATGTCTTCACGACCACTTGCAGCACATCCAGCTAACATGGCCGTCCAACGAACCCTTGGAGCCCCTCGTCAACATGATCAAAATGACCGTCTCGCTTCGGTCACTCAGTCTCACAGCGGGACACGCGTGGTCGATGAATGCCTACATCCTGTCCGACCTCTACGATGCACTGCGAGACAACACAACATTGGTCAGTTTCATATTCAACTTCCAGCATGGCGACAGTCAGCTCAAGAATCTTCTTCCACTCTATCTGCTCAACAACGACGTGATCGAGTACCTCTCCTTGAGCCACGTCTCATTGTCCACACGATACACCCACGAGGCCATCAGCGAGCGATTCAATATCGACCCAGGTGCCATCAGGACAGTGTTCACCACCAAGCGACCCATCACAACATATCAACAGTATGATGACGCGGTGCTCTACAAGCTGGATCACCCATGCATCAACATGTAAAGTAGTGTAATAGTATCTATATCAAGTTTGGAATATATTGTGTAATATATATAAGCAAGAGCGAATGACATCAATTGATTGACTGGCCAAGTGTTCAATCATTTCAAAGTCTTCTTGAAGTTGATATATCTCTCTGTGATGGCATCTCTTGTCTCTTGAGTGTACACCTTCCTTGCAAAGTATGTAACATAGGGGAAGTCCAAGTCCTTGATGCCCACCTCCAGTCTTGGGTTTGCCCATGGAATGTACCTGTAGTTATAGGCTATTCATTGAATGGTTAGTGATTGAGTGGAATAGTTCCAGTGAATGATTGAGTGATGGAAACATACAATCCCATGGATCTTCCAGGTTGGACTCTGAGTATGCCAGCTGGAAGTAGGTCTCATCTGGCACAAGGGTGTACTTCATCGAGAACAATCGTTCAATTGACTTCATATTGGAAATAAGATGAGTGGCGAGATGTAGATTGATAAAGTGCCACTGTGAACCATCAGTGTACTTGGTTCGATCGATTGACTTGTACAGGTTCTCATTGTTTCCACATATATCTTGTGTATCATACGACAACGTGAACATCTGTCGTCCACACTCGACCCAGTTGCTCTGTATCCACATACGTGCGCGTTAAGTTAAGTTAGTTAGACAGTGGACAGAGAGACTTGTAGTCCAGCTACATCGGGAACATACCGTTATACGATCCTCCCTCTTTGGTATATCTTGATCGATGAAGTTGCGTTCTGTGTTGAAGCCAAGGAATCGTTCCAGGTCGATGATAGGCTTGGTGGGGAAATCATTGAGACTGAGATTGATGACGTGACTCCATGACTGATCCTTCTTGCCAGTGTCTTTCTCTCGTTTCTTTATCATGTCCACCAGCGTGGCGTAGCCGGCCAACTCGGCGTAGACCAGGGATATGGCGCCCCAAGTTCCGAGGAATCGCTTCTCCAATATGACCACGTTGTTGTTGTCGTTGTACTTCTCCCTGATCAATCCCTTCAGCTGATCCAGAGACTCATCGTTGACATGCCTATCGACATGTATCGCGTAATAATGTTTGGCACGATAGATGTTGGTCATTATCGTGTCGATCGCTTGCAGGTCGACATGATGGAACATCAGGAAGAAACCAAGGTTGGGTCGCTCGGTCTTGAGCGTGTAGGTGATGGGCGAGTACCTATTTCGCAGTCTAGAGTCCTCACCATATGCAAAGTAGTAGTCCATCATCAGCTTGTCGTTCTCATCCCACGGGCCATACTGATTGAGCATCCTGCTGACGGCCTGGTGCGTGTCCTCGTTGCCGTTGCCAAAGATGGTGCCATTGGTTCGTCTATGTTTGGCCCAGCAGCAATGCACGGGATGCGGCATCGCGCACTTGGGCGGGACAGCATCGGGCTCGACATCATACATAAATCCATTCTTTGAGCTGAACTTGCCAGGCACCAGACATCCATCCTGGTCCTGCACCGTTTCGCACAGCGGGCCGGCGAATGGGTATGAGCAGACGCATGCGCCGTCCAGGGTGATGCCACCATGCTTGCACTCCAACGCATTGGTCGACAGCAGCTTGACTGTGCTGTTTGCCATTCCTGATGCGCTATCGCTCGACACCTGGTGCTTCTTGTTGAGATCCGCGCGTTGTCTCTGCACGGGCTTTGAGGCGGGCTTCCTGTGCTCCTTCTTGTTGGGATGGATGCCGTCGCCCTTGACCTTGTCGTCGTCCTTGTACGTGTCGACGTACTTCTTCCAATCGTACTCCTTTAGCATTCGCTGTGTCTTTTTTAGATTGGCGTCAGACCTGTAGCCAGATGGCATCTGGTATATCGTGGTCAAGGACACAATCACCACCACGACGACACCAATCAGCAGCATCCATTGTTTCCTCGTCGCGCTCTTTCGCATAATATTATTATTATTATTATCCTATAGTCTATATTCCTATTTGTATATCCACTCCCTATCACTATCTATCTATTCCTCTGAGCTTGTTAACTTGACTGATTGGATGTAGTTGATTGAATGATGAAAGTAGTTGTGATGAGTGAGTGAGTGAGTGAATGAGGTATGTCTGTCCATTCATTCAATCATCCATCCATTGTTGTTCAATCCAATCCATGGATACCATTTGTGGTAATATAGTTGATTGTGTGTGTGTTTGAATGTGGTCTTTGATCATCATATTCATTCTGTCGTCTGATTGTGAGTGTTTGTGTGTGTATGATCAACCACTCACACACACGAACATACTGATTGATGTAGTCGGTCAATCTGAGCATGTGTGAATGACATAGATCGGCGTCAGGTACATCTGAAATGACACTTGAGATATTCATATCTGATTGAATGGCTTGTTTACAAAGAATATTCCGTCACTCACATGTGATGTACACTCAATCAATCAATCAAATCCATCTTGACTGACTGACGACTGACTGATTGACGATGATAATGGTTTAATCAATCAAATTGATCAATTTGAAGCCTTGGCCTTGAGGTTGGTAACCAAGTCTAGTATGTTTTGTCGCAGACCAGTTACAGATTGTGGCGTCAGTGTTGATATCATATCTTTCTCAATATCATCAGTGAACTGTAGTGATTGATGTTGGTCGACCATTCTCTTGACAATGAACTCTGTGATTGATAATAGATACAGTCCACAATCATGTCCATTAGTCTGCTTTGGTGCTTGTCTAATGTTGATTCTCTGTTCCTTCGAAGGTACACCTGTCAACAACATTGATAGTTTACGTGCAGCAATCATAGCATAATGACTGTTTCCAGTCTGTCCAACAATCGAATCATAATAATAGAACTGCTTGCTATTCTTTACAAATACAAGTATTGACCTGTCATGTGAGTGCACGATCGAGGGTCAGGGTCAGACTCCAACGATGCACTCCAACTACAACATACCAATGTGAGCCACCAGCCACTGTACTTGGGTCACTGTTATCATTGATTGGGATGAAGATGCATGCTTTATCAGGTAGGTTCAATGGTCCAAGTATACTATTGATCTCATCCAAGTTATCACTATTCTCAAGATAACTCAACATGAATACTGTAGTCGGATTCAAGAACGTTATCTCTGTCTGTTTATCAATTGGTAGCTTGTCTGACAAGTATCTGTTTGTTTATCGTTGAGGTACTAATCAGTCTCTATCATCCCCTGTCCTAGGTAATATAACATACTCAAAGTAGAATGATATTATAGCATCATTCAACCATTTATATCTATTCCTAAGTATATCCACATCAGACTGATACAATGTAATATCTTTGAATGAAAGTACAATGGGATCGTCACTCATTGTTGATTGTTGATTAATGTTATCTGTTACTAGATTGGTTGATTGATTGATTGGTTGATTGTCGAATGAATAAGATGACAGCAAAAGGTTCAGGCCACATGTCTTTCACTTGGAAACAGAACTTTCAAATGAGGCAATCATTCTTTCAGGTTCAGTGATGATTAGTCTACTTTTAGTCGACAACCATCACCATTCAAACAGGCAATGATCGAGCCACAATACCTCATGCTCAACCATGTGCATGCCACTAATAATGGAGTCCTTGGTATCATATCCATGTGCGAACGTCGCATTGCAGCCATGAGCCCAAGTAAATAAATTGTATTATAATTGACGATCAATGTGAAGATGAGTTGTCTGATGATCCAGCTGGACGTGATCGCTTTAGGGTCTTCCAGCCTCTTTCCATCGTGCCAGAGCCACTGTTGTTGACAAGTTCCAGCTTGAGATATGGTGTGAGGATTGATCCTTTTGAGGTGACTGTCAGTGAACTCTCTGGTGACATTGATATTGATCCCTTCAATAATATTGAACATTGTTCCAATTGATCATGAGGTATTGGTGTCAATATAAACAACAGTCTATTCTCCACATCTATTGATCGCACAACTCCAAGACCCAAGCACTCCACCACCGGTACATCCTTATGATGATCGATGAATGTTGGATACTCAGAGTTGACTTGGTACTGTGAGTGCATGATTGAGTGATTGGGTCAGAATAGGAACATGGATGGGTGAGATGTTGTGGATACTTACATGGACATCATTTAGTTTGGAATTGTGATCGGAGCATATACCAACAATGCTGGCGTTGAGTGCATATAATGATTGACTGTAGGGTACTTGGTGATTGATGATTCCAATCTTGACTTGGTTGAACTTGATGGCGTAGGGTCGTTGTTTGATCAATGGCTGGCGTTCAATGTCAAAGTAACACTTCATACTCAAATCCCTTGTAGCTGTATTGTTCAAAGGTATCAATGGATTGCCTTGTGACACTGCCGACTCGATTGTGAACAGCTTGGTGATGCCCTGTCCATTGACCATCTCATCTATACCCTGTTGATTGAATATACAATATGGAGGACGTTGAGGCTGTCCAATCTGTGGTGGCTTGGCGTGATATAGGTAGACTACATGGGATGGCCGCAGATGTTTGACGATCTCCTCTTGTATGAGTAGGCCAAGTCCTTTGATCCATCCCAATGTGTTGGTAACGACTGGTATGTTGAACTCTTGATGCAGTACCATGGCATGGTCCAATACTTCCTTGGCCAGACGAACGTAGTACTCTGGATTGTTCTTGGGTGATGTCTCGCCAAAGAAGTATGATCTAATTGGTGTATGCTGATGTGTGAATGGCGGTCCAAGCAATGGCGTGTCCAACAGGTTCAATGTGATCAGTCCACAAGGTGCAAATTCACATTGACCTACATCCAACTCAACGTATAAAACATGACCATAACGTGATAGTAGACGATTGACCAATGTACGATTGAATGTACTCTTTCCAACATCCTTTGTTCCACTCGTCACTACCACAGGTGCTCTCTCTCCAATCACCTCCTTCTCAATGAACACATGCCAATGTGGAGGTATGATCAATGGTCTAACGTTGAACCTAGGTTGGAATAACTTGATTGTCATGGATGTTAGTAGGCTTGTTGTTGTCGTCGAGTCCATTCATTCAATCATACGGGATAGAAGCAATCAATGCCAGACAATGAGTTGAGCCAATTATCGGGATCATTATCCAAGTTTGTTGGCTTCTTGTTGTAAAGCGTTGGGTTTTGGTATTGATTGGTCGGTGTCTTTGAGAGTAGGATGACAGATGATGCCAAAGGGTCAAAGTATAATGAAGGTTGTTGAGTGATATATTGCACCAATGCTTGTCGTTCATCATTGTTCAATGTAACACCATCATCGCCATTGTTGTTGTTAAGAATTGATAGTAGACCATCCAATCCAGTATGTTGTGATTGTTTCGTTGTAGTTGCCAATGAATCAATGTATCCTTCACTCATTATTGATAGAGCCACTGAACTGAATGGAGAGTATAATGTTTCCTTCTTCTTCTTCTTATTATTATGTTTCATTGGATAACCATGTACATTGATTGAACCATATAGTACTTGTACATCCACTATACCATGGAAATATAAACATTGTCCTCTTTCAATGATCATCAACAATATTGTAACATCGCCAATCATAGCTCCAATAGCCCTTGTTTTATCCTTTGTTATATTAGATATCGAATAATTATATTGCTGTGGCTGTTGTTGTTGCTGTTGTTGCTGTTGATGTTGATGTAGTTGTTGTTGTTGTCCATCATCATAATCGTCATCATCATTGTATTGTTCATCTTCCAAGTCTTCAAGATGTTCGGGTAATGTGAGCAATTCATCAACTACAACATTTGATTGAGTGGCTGTTGCTGCAGCTGATGTTGATGATGAGTCCACAGTGTCTATCTTTAATGTCTTGACAATTATACCATCATTCTCCATTGTCTACTCTTTATCTCTTTCGGTCGACTCGTCAAAAACCACAGAATGTAAAAAGACGAAGTTTGAGATCTTTGTTTCATTCCACTCGCCCTCATTCAGACACACACTGACAGGCACAGATACTTAAACTACTTGTAAGAGCATCAATGTATTGTAATAATAATAATGGAATCATTCAGTACATTCTTGTTTCAGATATACAAGGACTTTGATCAATATATTGATGAGGAGTATGGTCAGCAATCACAACAACAACAATCAAAGACATCAACTTCATCACCTTTGATCGATTCATTAAGTAGTAGCAACAGTACACCAACAACATCAACACAGACATCAACATCATCAACATCATCTACATATAATGTAGACTTCCTCAAGGTTGGAAGAGACTTGATCAAACATATTGCAGCAGCTGAACAGGCTAATGAACATGAGGAAGTCAATCAATACTTGGAGTTCATAATGTGCATGTGCTTCTTCTCGGGCAATCAATCAGTTTGGAGACCATTGATCGTTGAGAACATACAACTGTTTGCAAATAAGATTATAACAAAGGATTATGTCGATGGTATACCATTCTGCTACGCCATCCCCTTTGGCAGTCGCGAGCTTCTCGAGCTGCTGGTGTCCCACGGCATGGACCTGGCCATGGAGCTGGACAATGGCTACGTCATGACATCGGCACTCTACGGCAACGTGGAGGCGTACGACTTCTTCCACGCGCGAAACGCACGACTTAATCATCGCAACAACAATGGAGACACGGCACTATTGTTCGCGGCAATGAATGGCGAGAATGTGTTGCTGGAGAAGCTGGCGCGTGGTGGCGAGGACCTGCGCGCCGTCAACAATCATGGCTTCAACGTGTTCATCTGTGCTGCATTCCACAATCAAGCCGACACCATTGTGTTCCTGGCCAAACTGGTTGAGCGCATGCACGGCAAGAAGCAACTGTTGACCATGATCAATGCCAAGGATAAAGAGGGCGAGACGCCCATGCACATTGGCGCTCGACTAGGCTTTACCAAGACCGTGCGAGCATTATTAACGCATGGCGCTGAGATGAACCTGGGCAACAAGGCCAAACAGACTCCACTGGATCTGGCACGACGTGCACTGACATCAATCAAGAAGGATCCAAACTACTTGACACCGTCATCGGCAGCTACAGCCACACCAAAGTCATTGATACAGCATGAGATGTTTGAACCACTGCCACACATCAGACGTCTACTGCCCGACGACTTTAAGAACAGACTGGTCAGCAAGCTCAACCTAGTGCGCAAGGTGAAGCGATCTATCAAGTCGTACCAAAAGGTGATCAATCTATTTGACGAGCGAATCAAGCAGCGAGAGATCGAGATCACCAAGAACCTCGAGGAGTTGCTACTCCAGGAGCAACAACAGAACAGCAAGAAGAAGGGTGGCGGTGGCAAGAAGGCCAACAACAAGCAACAATCAAAGCGAGACAAGGCAAATAATATTGGACGACCAAGTACACAGAGTACGGCTGCCACTGTGGCAGTGCGCGTGGACAAGATACAACAACAGGCAGCGGATCAACTTGCTCAGGCGAGTGTAGAGAAGGAGCTATGCATATTGGAGGAGCAAGATCAAGACACGCCCATTGATACCTCATCATCCCCGACCCCATCCGAATCAACTACATCACCTCAACTTCAATCCAACTCGATCAATCAATCACCTGATGAGCATAAACCGACACATCATCAGTCCCATCATCACCATCACCATCACCAACACACTCAACAACAACATGATGATTATAGAGACAAGTATAGGGATCTTGCGATTATGTACTTGGAGCAGTCGGCAAGGTTGAAGGAGACTTTGGAACAGCTGACAGAGATAGAGAACCATTTCATCGAGTACAAGGAACAGTTGTATGCAAAGAATGAGAAGGCAGAGGCGTTGGGATTGGGCGTATCAGAGATACTTGGCACAGGACTAAACTATCTAAGTATGGAGCAACTCAGTGTTTTGGCCAGCATCCACAGTGACTCTATCAAACAAATATATGAACAACAAGACAAGCTAAAATTATACGAGCGAATAAATGATCCAATTTAATCCCGATCATTCATTCATTCATACATAATATACCTTGGTAGATTGACAAACCTCGAGTTATCAGACCTCATTAAATGATTCGTCAGCTCTTCATCTTATCTCAGATTGGTGGGGGAATGTCCAGAGACCCAAAAAAAACAATCAAACGAACCTTCATCACATTTTTGTGAAAGATATTGTTTGAATTTTGCCCAACCGCACACACGCACTTTGAAAAAAGACACGAGGACCTCCACTGTAGTGTCATTCATTCATACAACTACAACTACTACTCATCTAATAATACATTTACATATATATACAAACTACTACTACTTTTCAATCATATTATGACATTGCACTAGATCAAGACACTGGACGATCGATCTCGACAACAACCAACAGAGGCAACAGCCAACAACATCAATGATCAACGACAATATCACAATCAACAGTAACAACAACAACAACATTATCAATGTCAATGGGTTCATTAAGAGGAAACCATCAAAGGATGATTTGTTGATTGAGGATGATAAGGGTGATGGATCGACCACGCTTATCGATATGGAGAGTGGACAGACTGTGCCGGTGTTGCCGGCATCCGGTCACTTCCCACCAACAAAGCAGCCATCTGGTCTGGACACGTTTGTTCATGTGCTGGGTTGCGACCTGCGCAGTATGGCCGCGTTGCGCGTGGCAATGGGCATACTGATCATGAACGACCTACGTGTGCGATCACTATACCTGCACGACCACTACACCGACCTCGGCGCAGTGCCCACCCAGGTAGTCATTGACAACAGCGCGTTCCAATGGTCGTTCTACTTCCTCAACTCATCATTCACTTACACGGCATTCCTTTTCACAATCAACCTGCTGTCGGCATTCTCCATGACGATTGGATATCGCACGACACTGTCCACATTCATCACATGGGCGATGATGCTGTCGATACACGTTCGCAACCCATTGGTCCTGAACGGTGGCGACGACTTCTTCCGCATCATCCTCTTCTGGATGATGTTCCTGCCGCTCGGCGCCAAGTTCTCGGTCGACTCGACCATCAACGTCGAGCTGATCAACAAGAAGGCCAACGTCAACAGTCCCAAGACGGTGGGCTACTCGCCCGTCATCTCGACCAACCCCACGTTCCCAACGACCGACTCGCAGGGCAAGTACTTCCTGTCGTTTGGCACCATCGCCATCATGGCGCAGTTCTGCTTCATGTACCTGTTCACGGCCTACCTCAAGACGGGCATCGAGTGGAACTCAGAAGTATTCGGCCGTGTGGTACGCGCTCAACCTCGACCAGTTTGTCACGCGCACCGGCGTCCTGCTACGCCCCTACATCAAGATTGGACAGCTGCTCACATTCCTCACGATCAACTTTGAGTGGTACGGCTACCTCCTGTTCTTTGTACCATTCAAGAAGGTGCACGGACCCTTGCGCGCGCTGGGAGTTATCATGTTCTGGTGTCTGCACATGGGCTTTGGCATGTGTCTCGAGCTCGGCTTCTTCATGTACATTCCCCCGGTGGCCCGCGCTGATCTTCCTCCCGTCCTTCTTTTGGGACAATGTGCTCAACTATATCTACACGCCCGAGCGCACGACAGCCATCTTCTACTTTAACAACAATCACGATGGACTTCGACGCGTACTATCAATGTACAAGTCGTTGTTCCTCATTCACTCGACACCTTTGGTGGCGGCACAGCGCGAGGATCATGACGACGACCATGCACCACCAACACTACAATATAGCGACTCGATCTATGACGAGATGAAGAACAAGGATACATGGATAGCGTACGAGAGCTCACACACGATGGAGCGACTCTATGGCTATGATGCATTCGTCAAGTTGATCAAACTATCACCTATACTACGTATACTTGGACTATTCATTACACTTGGAGTGTTCAAACGATTCTATTTATGGTTGGTCAATCGTCCACTATTCATCAATGGACAGAACTGGTCATTCCTTACCAAGATCTATCCGACCAAGCCTGTACAAGTCTCAAGAGGGTAAGTCCAATCTCACACTGAATGGATGGAACTATTCCACTCAATCACTCATACTCACTAACATCAATCAACCTTTAGATATGTCAAGGAGATTTGTATGTTCATGCTATTAATCTTTGTACTTAACTGGAACTTTGCAACAGTATGGCATTACTCGGTACCAGAGTCGGTTCGTTGGCTTGGTCCTGTATTCAAGATTGATCAGTATTGGTCAATGTTCAGTCCCTACCCATCAAAGGACGATGGCTGGTTGGTGATGCCAGGCACACTGGTCAACGGATCAGTGGTCGATGTTTATCGAGGCGGTGGCGAGGTCGACTATGAGAAGCCAGAGATGGTCTCCAAGATATTCCCAACACAACGATGGCGCAAGTATCTGATGAACTTGGAGGGATCGGGCAACAGAGACAAGCGACTACATTATGGAAGATATCTATGTCGTGAGTGGAACTGGTATGGAAGACACACTGAAGAGGGCACACAGCTAAAGTCATTCAAGATTATATACATGTTGGAGATGACGCCCAGCATGCCCAAGGATGGGGTGATGCCCATTGATCCCAAGCCCAACCCTTTGGAACTCTGGTCTCATCAATGTTTCTAGATGTCTTCCAGTCATTCCTCACAGCTATGTATACTTATTATTATTATTATTATAATTAAACGAAGATGCTATAACTCGCTCATTCAAACTCATACTCCCGACTCAGTCAATCAATCAATGAATGAACCCAGTATCAATCTGTTAATGTACAATATGACTTTGATTTTATTTAGCTGGATGGCTGCGTTGCCTTGCTTGAGGTCATCAGATAACTTCAAGATGCGATTAATCGTCTCGGGGTATGAATCGACCACCTTTGTAGAACACTCCATTGTGAGTGACTCCACCTCTTGGAGCTCTTGGGTGTAGACTAGGATCAAAGTCATGAGTAGAGTATGATGAGTAGGCTGGTGGTGAATAGTCTGATTGGTAACCAAACATTGGGGCAGAGTATGTTTGGTATCCATAACCAAAGAATGGATAACCATACGAAGAGTAGCTGAACAGATCTTGGAAAGATGGATAGAAGTTGAACTGAGGTTGTTGGTAGTAGGTTTGACGGGGTGGCGAGGTATAGGAGGGGCCAGAGTAATAGGAATTAGGTAGACACTGTGGGGCGGTATTGAATGTGAGATTGATCTTCTTTGTCTTCCATATTGAGTGTCTTGAACATGTTGTTCAAGTCTGTTGTAGATGACTTGGATGGTCCACTGTATTCATCAACCATTTTTTTGAAAGACTTCCAGGGGGTGGACGGGACTATCTTCTTCATTGTCTCTTCAGACAGAGTGGATTATTAATTACCTTAGGGTTCTTTGAAGTGGACTTTTTGGCTAGATCCATCTCGGCTGTCACACCTTCTCTTACATATTCATCCAGTGCGTATAATCTTCGGTTATCCAATGTGATGTACTCTCCATTCACCTTGACAACTTTGATAATTGGGATCTAACTCAACTTTAGATCACCTTTTTTTATTTGATCAACTGTATTGCTTATCGACCTTCAATCAGAAAATTGTGGAGCAATGCTACCCTGAGAGAACAGGATATCACGAGGGTCTAAGTATATATATTGAGGCATAGAATATTATTTCTTTCTCTATTTATAATAAATATAATGAATTCTATCTGTTTGTTGATTGATTGTTTGATTGATTGATTGATTGATTGATTGATTGAATGATGGAGGTAAACACTCATTCACTGGCTTTGACAAACTCTGTTTACTCCACCCATCTTCAAAACTCCAATTTTCAAGTTCTGGAATTGGTGATACATCTTCATTATCCTATTGCCCAATCGTATCATATTATTGGGGCAGTTATTTATGGAGTATCTTGGGTACGTTTAAAGTGACAAATGGTCTTGAACATTTGATCTTAATATATCCAAATTTATCTTTTCAATCATAAAAACCTACTATTAATATCAAACTATTTATTACATGTTAGTAAGAACTCTGGATGTCTTAGAAGGGACTCAAAAAAGGGGGGAATAGTTGGATGTTGTTCAGTGACACAGCTAACCCACACATACACGCATTATAAGCACATTCACACATACACATAAACAGAACACACACTTTCAAAGGATCTCGAATGACATACACACACTCACTCACTTCTCAAGACACTTACTCATTCACTTACTCACAACCTACTTGGTCTCTCGTGTTGTAAGGTAAGACATGGCCCAACCTAACTAAACCACTTACTTCTACAACAACTTATATAATATGTATACAATTACTATCTTTATGTACATACATAAGTAGTTGTATTTATTAGATGAGTAGTTGTTGTTGTTGTTGTTGTTGACAACATTACCAATATATTAGTTATTTTTTTATGTTTTTATTTATTATTATTAAAGATTCTAGGAGAGTGAAAGGATGAGTCTTAGAAAGGATATAGCTAATAAAAGACGATCAAGTCTGACCTCAGCACATTCAAACATACCAATCAGTGCAACAATGGCAGGAATGGCTTCAATGCCAACGACAATAATCGAGAATGATCATCCACCAACATATAAATTCAACGATTATGAGACAACTAATATGACGACCACAGGAACAAATAATATTTATAATAATAGTTTACATGTTCCAATTAAACATGATATTAATATTAATAATAATCAAAGTAAATATGATCCACCAATTGGAAATCCAGTTGCACCAGGTCATTTGGCACCATTGAAGAATGATGAAGACTATAATCTTTTCAATGTGAACCCTCCAACACCACCACTACAACGAAAGAATGACTTGTCAAGATCATTGTTATCAAGTTCAGTATATATCGATACAACTCATGCCAACAAGACAACGAAAGACAGCCACCCTACCCTTTCCAACAATGCAGACAACAAGGACAACAGAGTGTTTGGAGATCAACATCCAATGAGGAAGAGTACCAGTGGTGCGGTCGGAGTAGGCAATATGATCACCAGCAGCGCGAGTCCAATGGTCAAGACAACACCTGTAGTCATCAAGACAGTCAAGAAGCCCATGTGGACATTAGACAAGAACAATATATTCGACTCGGACATCCCACCTCTGAGCGAGAAGGCCAAGATCTTCCTCGAGAACATCAAGATCGTGTGGAAGGAGAAGGAGCTGATACTGAACCGCAACCACAACTCACTCAGACACTTCCTGTCCAAGCTCACCAGCACCATTGGCAACATGATCCATCAGGGTGGTGTGCGCGACATCTACGAGAATGTCAAGTTGTTGGTGGAGATCACGATAAAGAGTCGTTACTTCATTGAGACTGTGCGCTCATTCATCAGCATGCTGCTCTACCTCAAGGAGGCGGACGAGTCGATCACCTTCTTCCTCGAGATGAAGAAGATGATTATGATCATCAGTCGTATATCGCAGGCGATCACTAATGAGACACAGACTTTGGAGATGTTCAAGATCGAGGAGAAGCAGAGTCGCAAGCTGATCACACTGCTCAAGAACATGATCACATTCGTCATGCGCAGTGAGGAGTTTGTTGTGTTGGTCAAGAACATCGAGAGTCTCAAGAAGCAGGTGCGCATCGCCAAGGAGGAGCAGGACCGCATGTTCCCCATCAAGGAGAAGTTCAAGGCCATCATGAAGGACGCCCCACTCAAGCAAGATCTGATCCAAGGACTGCAGAGCATCATTGGCGAGAAGATAGACATGCGCATCATTGTCAGGAACATCAGAGAGGTCATCAACTTTGCCAAGAGTAACAAGGACTATCAGAATACCATCAGAGAGTTCACACAACTTGTGAGCAAGATCTATTCAATGGACGAGTTGTACATGGATGACAATCTGGAGCTGCACGTTCAGCAACTCATTGATAAGTTGGAGAAGATCATCATTGAGATATCGTCCACACCCTCGATCGTTCAGCTGCGTATCCAGTTGTCACTGTTGGCCACGTCCATCAAGAAGGACCCCATCAACTCCAAGTTCCTTTCGGACATCAAACAACTCTTCCAAAGCTGTTTGAAGCAGGTTGGCACTGGCAACGACATGAAGATGAGACTAGACATCCCAATGCTCCGTGAGATCAGAATGATGGTGTTGCCATTGCTGATACAGAGGTTCAAGACCATCCCACTTCCAAAGATTACAAACATGGATGATGGTATGTTCATTCATTGCTGTCCTACCCAACCTTTCTAACATAAATTAATCGTCCAGAACAACGAAAGAAGAAGATAGACTTCTGTTTGGAGGATGTCAATATCAAACTTACTTTCCTAGATCCAAATGCATTCCAGGTTGGAACCATCACTCACATCAAGACCATTCCATTGGCCCTCAAGGCTTCACTGGCACTGGTATTGACACTTGAGATGTATGTTCATTCGTTTATTCAATCAATCAATCATTCATTCAAAGTACTTACCACCACCTTTACGTAGCACCAATGTCAAGTTCAGGATAGACAATATGAAATGGTTCGTGAAGAAGTATACCATACCAAAGCTGAAAGACTCTGGCCTGGCAACCATTGTGACAGGTGACAAAGGCATTGATGTAAGTGTAGCAGATATACACCATCGGAACATGGTCCATAGACAACTAACAAGCTTGACAACCAGGTACGCATCAAACTCGCAATATCCCAAGCACTGTTTGACCAGAAGCATGCATTTAGTATTGCCAAGGTGGCCTGTAAGATCCATGACATTGGTAAGTATGGATGAATGCGATGAATGATTGAGACCATTACTAACACTAACATCATGGTACCAGACTTGACAATTGTACAGAGTAAACATAATGGATTGTATGAGAAGTTGTTTAGTTTGTTCAACAAGAAGATAAAGAAGGCATTGGAAAAGGTTCTGGTCCAAAAGATAGAGGAGGCACTGTCAAAGGCAGAGATGTCATTGTCCAACTCACTATTCAACACAGAGTCCAAGAAGAAAGAGACAGACACGAGAAGGGCACAGAAGAGGGTCAACCGAGAGAAGATCATGGAGAGGATTGTCACCGAGATACCGCGTCCACTTGGCACTCCAAACAAGGGCCTCTCCAAATCATCCGATAGCGTCAGACGACAAAAGGCCACAGAGACTGCCACAGGACGACCGCCATCCATCGTCGTCGAAGACAGGAGCAAGGGTGGTAATGATGACGACGACTTTAAGCCTCTGACCTCGCATCCAACATACTCTGACAACCTTGAGGACATTGAGATGCTGAAGGAGAGAGCAGCCAACCATCGACGATCAAGTCTAAGTGGAAGAGTGGAGCAGAACCGGTTCGACCGATCACCAGAGGCCATGAACAAGTTCCAAAAGTTCCTAGACCTCCATCCATCACTAAACGATGATCTTCAAGAGTATCGCTGCGATGTCTATGGTATACCGCCTGATCAAGTCAACACCAACATGCCACAAATCAGAACATCAACCGTCACCAATGATATATTCCTGTAGTCCTGTCCTGCTGTCCTGCAGGTTGTCAATGAAGATTGGACTGGACCCTCTTTCAAAGGGGTGTCCTATCCTATTTGTATATTCATTCATTCAATCACTTAACAACCAATGAATGATGTTGTTGATGCGATGTAGCGATATAATTGATCAATCATACTACACTTATTCATTCACACACACACAATCATTAGTTAGCGGGGCTCGATTACTTTTGTTTCACACTTGGGTGGCCCAACAATGGGGGTCGTCGGGCCGAAAAGTAATCGAAGCCCAGCGAGCTCACACCTCGATTTCTTTTGATGTGGGAAGGACCTCCCGCGAACCACCTAATTAGGTTGTGGTGATCATGATGATGTTGAAGAACTCTTTCATTCACATCACTTCACCTCCATTCTCTCTCCTCTTCACTCATTTGACATGACTTCACAATGTGATCGCCTCATTTATTCCCTCCCCTGCTTCCGCAGTTCACCATCTAAATGTTCAACAACTTCACAATCCTGTTTAAAATAACAGCGCTGAGTGTAAATAAGTTAAGTTGTGTTTGACTCGTATTGATTTCTTGCCCTTGTGACCGCTCCAAGTTACACACCGATTTCTTTTTGTTCCTCCCCATGCAACCACGAGCTTGGCACCATCATCACATGGTCCGACACACATGAGCATCAGCCCCATCCATCACCTTCCATACGGATCACTGATTAGTTGAGTGAGCAAACACAAGAGTGAGTGATTACGAAGAGTCCTCATCATTCCATTCCAATCCCTAATTGTACCATACATACAAACATATATTAATATTTATTCAAGTACTGATTGATTGATCATATTATATAAAATGGTACATCATCCAGCTGAAGTAGAATTAGAATCAGATGTTGTGGATAAAAGCACTGGTCAATCACAACAGCAGGTGGAAGTGATCTATGATGATCCAGGTTATTTACAGACAGTGTTGAAGCAGACTAGAATCCTTATAATTAAGAACTTCAAACTATCATATCGCAAGAAAGTCACAACAGCCATCCAACTCACAGTGCCCTTCTTCTTTGTCTTTGGTCTATACCTCATTCAATTGGCTGTGACCAATGCACTTGATACCAACCCACATTATAGAAATGGTAAAGTCCCCAATGATCCCATCTCATCACACTCAATCAATCAATCAATCAATCTCATACTAATAATAACTAGTCCCAATATCATACTCTAATGAGGTACCTAATATTCCAAAATGTACTCCACATCCTGGAAAGGGATTCTCTTGTTACTCGTTCATTTATGCTCCAGATAGTCCGGTCGTAGTCCAACTCGTTCAGGGCGTGATGGCGGAGAACCCTCATCTAGGACCCAACGATATTAAATCGTTTAGTTCAGCCGATGCCCTAAACAGCTTCATTCTAAACAATGCCAACATCACCCAAGCCGCCTACGTATTCAACTCTTTCGACAATGGCCAGTTCAACTACGATGTCCAGTACAACTCGAGTTGTATCGCACAGTGGGGTAACACTGATGGTCTTTGTGCGCCACCCGTTGAGAACATCATCGCTCCAATGCAAGTCGTGATGGACCGTCAGATTATGCGTTACCAAAACCAACTCCAATCACCCAATGCCACCAACGAAATCGTCGTCAACTGGAACAGTGGAATATTCGCTCATCAGAAGCAGTTAACATATAATAGTATGTATTAATCCTCCCTGATCACGAGACTGGCAGTCAGTTTTAACACTCCCCTTGCCGCTGATAAGTTGTCACTGACCTTGGAAGCATCTTCTTCTTTGCTTCTTTGATGTTCCAGTTTGTTCTGATGCTCCAGGACATGGTGCTGGAGAAGGAGACCAAGCTAAAGGAGGGAATGAGAATGATGGGTTTGAAGGAGAGCTCATACTACTTATCGTGGTTCCTCACCTACATGGTCTTCATCATACTCAATGTATTCTTGTTGATTGCCGCTGGATACATATTCCAGTTCTCATTCTTCAAGTACAACGACTTTGGCACCTACTTCTTCCTGTTCATCTTCTTTGGATTCTCCATCATCTGCTTTGCCTTCTTCCTCAGTGCATGTCTTGCCAAGAGCCAGACCGCCACATTCCTCGGCTTCTTCCTGTTCATCCTGTTCTCCATCTTGCAGGCATTCATCCCCAACCTGCTCTACATCCCCGGCAAGCCCCTCTCGCTCCAGTACTTCTTCTCTTTGTTCTCGCCAGTTGTGTTTGCCAAGGGTATGACCGACCTGGCCATTGCCAGTGATAATGGTGGCATCCGCTGGGAGAACATCTGTTGCAACTCATCATTCCCATTAATCTTGGTCTACCGCTGGGTGTTGTTGGACGGTGTGATCTTCATCATCCTCGGTTGGTACATTGACAATGTGTTCCCAGGAGAGTTTGGAACACCCAAGCCATTCTACTTCTTCCTCATGCCATCATACTGGACTGGCAACACTTCGATGAAATGGTCGCCAACTGACTACCGTCCAACACCCGTCGAGGACGAGGATGTTCGCAATGAAGAGGAGTTTGTCAACCGTCTACAGAACTCCAATGATAGTGCCGTTGTAATCAAGAACCTAGTTAAAGTGTACCGCAGCAACATGTTCTACCGCTCCAAGAAGGACTTTTATGCCGTCAAGGGCCTGTCCCTAACCATGGAGAAGAACAAGTTGTTCTGTCTACTTGGTCCAAATGGTGCTGGCAAGGTATGTGACTTCATTCATGTCCAATGATCGTTCAATCACTGACAACTCCTTCCTCCCTTTAGACCACCACACTGAGCATGTTGACTGGACTGTTTGGTCCATCAAAGGGCGATGCACTAATCTTTGGCAAGTCCATCATGACTGACATGGTCGCCATCAGAAAGTTCATGGGAGTGTGCCCTCAACATGACCTGCTCTGGTCTCATCTGACTGGAAGGGAGCATCTTGAGCTGTACTCTGCCTTCAAGAATGTCCGTGTCGATCAGATCGCCGATGAAGCCAACGAGAGATTGAATGAGGTGGGCATCGCTGATATTGCCGACCAGTTCATCACGGTGTACAGTGGTGGCGAACGCAGGAGACTGTCGGTGGCCATCGCCATGACTGGCAATCCCAAGATCGTCTTCCTGGACGAGCCAACCACTGGCATGGACCCAGTGGCGCGTCACCAGGTCTGGGAGATCATCGAGCGCTCCAAGAAGAACCGTGCCATCGTGCTGACCACCCATTCAATGGAGGAAGCCGACATCCTCTCGGACAAGATCGGCATCATGGCCATGGGTCGTCTGCGCTGTCTGGGCGACAACCTCCACTTAAAGAACAAGTTCGGCGCCGGCTACAAGGTGACTGTCTTCCTCAAGAACATGGGCGGCGGCAGCTTTGGCTCCATGCTCAACCTGGACGTCGTCAAGAACGTCCAGAACCGCATCATTAGCTTTGTGCTTTCAACTTTGGAGGGCACGACCGTCGCCAGCAAGACCAACGAACAGATCATCTTTAGTGTGCCGCGCCAGCGTACCGACCAACTTCCCTACTTCCTCGAGACGCTCGAGGTGAACCAATCCTCGCTACACATCCACGACATTGACGTCAACCTCTCCACGCTCGAGGAGGTGTTCCTCAAGATTGCCGAGGATGCCGAGAGTGAGCGCAAGTCCAAGCTCTAAGACATCATCATCATAGTGTGTGTATGCTTCAATAAACTGGCCAGCCATGGTTTGGCTGGCCATGTGTATATTTCCAAGTAGTATCCATCCTTGTAGTTGTTGCGCCATGTTTATTTGGCTTCGGCCAGACATCCAGATCAAAGTAGTGATCAATCAATCAGAGTTTGTTGATCAGTTGACCGACACCTCGCCCATCCATTTGAGCTTGGATGGACTGGCAGGCCGGCAGGTAGTTGTAGACAATCTCCTCAGGTCCAGAGAGAATATGAATTGAGTCTTGCCGACTTGTATCAGATCAAGGTTGATGGGCATTGAGGCGCCATCTAGTACATTATCCTCATCATCTTGGTCTTGGGCTTGGGTATTTACATTGGTCGTGGTCGTTGTAGTTGTTAGTGTATAGATGCCATTGAGTTGATTACGAGTGAGAGTGCATTGACCTTTGAACAAGGGCAGCTTGGTAGTATTGGACTCATCCCCGTTTGGTGTCTCCTGGATTTGCCAATGTATCAGAGATGCATCGTTGCCTGGAATAGACTTTATAGTACATTGGGTGAATGGTTGGACATCTCCATCATTAGCAGCAGCATTAGATGATTGTTGTACACATGCGAATATGTTTACGTCGTCTTTGTCTTTGATTACAAGTTGATATTGTTGAGTATGTTGTGATTGGGTGAGTGATGAGTTGTTGGAGTATACATCTAATCTTATGTCAATAACTGATATGTTGTTGTTGATAATAGTGGCATTGTCTGGTGATGATGATGATGTAGTTGGACCGCTGTTGATTATTTGGTATCTTGAGAAGTTGCTTATTGATGGCAGGTCTGGATAACGTCCAGGATGGAATATATGATGTAGTCCACCGTCTGGTTTCCTTTTGAGGTATGTTGGATCTGGTATTTCATAAGCAATCAATAATGTACCATTGTCCACTACCACTGACTTGAACCTATGTCTCTCCTTCAAGTCTGCCTCATACTTCCATGAGCACTCTTTCTCAAACACCTTAGTATCACCAGTGAAGTCCCTTCCTTTAAAGAACTGGACCTTCATACTTATACTTATATATATTGTTACTAATGTATATATATCTAATATAAACAATATTGATTGTTAGATTGATTGCAATCAATGCAATTCAATTGAATTGTTGTTGGAGTGAATGACGGTGAACCTTTTGATTATCTATCCATTCAAAGATTCGATGTGATTGGAACTCAATGAAAGTGTGTGAATGAGCACTTTCTAGAACTTGAGTGTGAATGAAAGTTTGCGGTTAGTGTGTCAGGGAACAAAGGGCGCACTTTCAAAATGAGGTCTAGCCCATTATGACTTTGAGAACTTAGTTTGTTTGTTGAGTAACATAGATAGAGATAGAGAGACAGACAGTAGTGCTTATTTATTGTATATATAGTAAAGAGGAACAATAATATATATATAAGGAGAAAGCACATGATATAAAAATGTCGTCTATGCTAGTCGCCGAAGAACATCTGGACAAGATCAGAGGCAGTCTGATTATGAGCTCAACAGAGTTTAAAGAGAAGATCAGAGAGTATGTATTTGGATGATCATCATCATCCATTCATACTTTAATCAATCAATCAATCAACCAACTAATCAATCAATCAATCAAACAATCAATGAAGCCGCGATTCACTCAGGAGATTACATGTTGAACAGTTGAAGAAGATATTAAAGTATTTAAAGTATAATGTGGACACTTCGATATCAATGACGGGTAATAAGCCGGATCTGGTGGAGAAGGTGTTCAGAGCATTTTATGTACCTGGTCCATTCAGAGCTGGTACAGGCTGGCAAGCCACCGGTGTATTGTTGGCAAATACTGCACCTCCAATACTCAGTACAGTTCTACAGCCTGCATCATTTCATTTCCCAGGTTTACAACAACAGCAGCAAGCATTATCGTCGACATCATCAGGGCAGCAGCAACAGCAGCAGAACACTGCATCATCATCGACAACATCGTCGACAACAACATCTATACCAGCGATCTTTGGTGGCGGTGGTGGCGTCGCTGGCAATCCATTTGGCGCATTTGGCTTGAACAACAATCCTCTACGGACACCAATACAACACGCAACAAAGCCACCAGCCACTGCTCCGACATTCGCCTCAACAGCGCAGAGCCAACCTGGGTTCCCATCGCACATCGTTCAGCCTCCTACATTCCCGCAGAAAACTGCACCAAAGCCTGCGCCAACTTTGGGGCAGCATCTGGCACAACATCCGCCGCGCCCAACAATACAGACATTAAGGAAGACAACTGGAGCGCCGACCTCCCCTGCAAAGAAGACCGGCTCGGCCATCAGCAACCCCAACAACATTTACAACAATGCCCAGCAACAAAAGATCGACTGGACAATCGTATCGAATGGCCAATCACTGCTGTACGAGTCGATCAAGTTGTTTGCCGAGTGTTGGATCACCAAGGGCTCGACGGGACAGCGCGACTTTGAAATCGACACGGACTCACACAGCAAGATCACCTTGAAGCCCACCGACCCATTGAGCGACGAATACCTCATCCACATCAGACTGTTGAACAACTCTGTCAACATGCTCTACAGTCACGACATGAGGTTGTTCATCAATGGAGTCAATGTACAATTGGTAAGTGATCACAAGTGCAATGGGAGGGCAACAACTATGCTGACATAGTCCACTCAATCAAACAGCCAATCAAAATCAGGAACCCATCTGGATGCATTGCCAACATCATCCCCAAGCCAATAGACATTACACCATTCGTCAAGGAGAAGAACAAGATCATCTTCCAGACAAACACTCGAGTCGATGGCTTACTCATTGTACAACTTGTGAAGAAGGTGCCCATGGAGAAGGTATGTGTTATGTTTCACAACATCATATTGGTCATTACTAATGATCAACTAACTGATCATACCTTGCGCGCCCACAACTATCTAGATTGTTGAGAGGATGGTAAAGACAGAACTGAAATCACTGAATGCCAACAAGGATAATGATATTGAGGAGCTATGCTATGACATGACCGTTCGATGTCCACTCAGCTTTGTACGAATCTCCCAACCAGCCAAGACAGCATCATGTACACATCTTCAATGTTTCGATCTAAATGTATGTTCATGGTCCATCATCATCATCATGGTTCGCGCTCAATCAACTAATATCCAATCAATCAAAGTATTATATCCAGTTTTCATTCCAACAACAGTTCTGGAACTGCCCGATATGCCATAGGGCAGGCCCTCCAGAGAGACTGGTTATTGATAAGTTCACAGAGAAGATATTGACAGAGATACCAGAGGACTGTTATAATATCACTGTTCAACCCGATGGCACATGGGCAAAGAAGAACGATAAGGTCAACGGTCAAGCCAGAGCCAAAGGACGACGATGGAAGCGGAGGCAGCAGGACAAAGGAGAACAACTCGTCGTCGGCCACCACGACCATCGACATCTTTGACGTGGACTCTATGCTCTCACCGACGCCACCTCTCGTCGAGGAGTCAAGCAACGAATATGACTTTGACTTCAACTCGAATGACGCCAACAATCCAGCTGTACTGGTGGAGGAAGTTGAAGCGGATGAAGACGATGGAGGTGGATTCTTTCAAGACGATGATGAAGAAGAAGACGAGGACAATGACAATGACAATGACGACGAAGAAGAGGATGAGGAAGAGGATGCAGAGTCCTTGGAGAGATCGGGCTCGCCCGAGATAGACGATTCGATGGAGGGAGATATAACGACAACGACTACAACAGATGCTGGAGTAGTGGCAGCAGACAACGGACAACAATCAGAACAACAACAACTACTACAACAACAGACACTAAACAACAGTGGCGGCAATATCAGTGTTAATAGCAATTGTGGCAGTCCAGACGATATGGACATTTCACAAGATCCCTCTTTCAACAACAACAACAACAACAACAATAATAATAATAATAATACAACAACAACAGAACAATCACTTTCATCATCAACGACCACGACTCCAACAACGACAACAACTACATCAACATCAACATTCACAAACTCTTCAACGAACCATTCCATGCCCACATCTTACAACAGCTCCTTTGGCAATCAATTCGACGACGATTGTATAGTCATTAGTGATGATGATTGATTGATTGATCCACTGTCTAATATATAAATATATAGTGATCACCTGCACAGGTTGGTCAAGATAGTCAGTCCTTCCAGTCGATTGGCGGACTCCCATCCATCCAACATCCAACATCCATTCACACCATGGGGAGCATTTTTTTGTTTACGAGGTTGTTGCCACACAACTCTTCGTGTTTCTGAGTCAGCACAACTTGTTTAGTTTGGAGCATTTTCTCTCTTTTTTTCAAAGTCCTTCAAGACAAACCCCCAACACGATTGTCAATTCATTCATTCATTCATTCAAACAAACAACTATTTATAACATTTATAACAATATATAACAATTGTATCAATCAATCAAACATGTTGAGACAACCTACATTCTGGGAGGACGAATTCAAGCAACCTCTATTAAAAATGGATCGTGGATTCATCAAGGAGGAGGGAGTTGACAAGGTAATGAATGAATGATTACTATTGCAATGACAAGAACACAACAAACTAACTAAAGTAATGTAATACAATACAAACGACATGTCTGAACAGATCATTGAACGCATGGCAAACTGGAGAAAACAGTTGAACATCATCGACGAGGAACTAAAGCCAATTGATTATGGCACTGAGGAGCCACAGAGAATATTCGTTCTCGACGCTGAGAGAACTTTCGAAAACGACGAGAGCAAGAAGAGACTCGTCAGAATATTGACATACTTGAACAAGCAGTATGTAGAAGATGGATGAGATGGATGAAGACGAGGAGAAGGCCGCAGTAGTATCACTCACTTACCAACATCACAAACAACCCAAACCAACCACAACGAACGAACGAACCAATCAATCAATCAATCAATCAACTTAACTATACAAGATTTGGAGACTATCAACAAGGAATGTCATTCGTCACAAGTTTCCTCATGTTGGGAATGGAGGAGCACCAAGCGATTGCAGTGTTGATAAAGATCAACGCACTGTTGCCAGGATACTGGAAGCATGAGGCAATCAACTTTGGAACAGAGGCCTTCACATTCTATCATTTGTTGGGCGACTTCCATCCAAAGATCAAGGCACACCTGGCTGCCAATCTCATTGATCCAGCCACATTCTGTCAACGTTGGTTCCTTGGTCTGTGCGTGCACTGTCTGCCATTCAGACAGCTGTTCCGCTTCTACGACCAGTTCTTTGAGGGCGGACGCGACTACCTCTTGCGCTTTGGTCTGGCATTGTTTGGCGCGCTCTCTGACCTGGTTCTCGCCACCACCAATCCCAATATGATCTTTGGTCTGCTGCGCTTGGACACGGGCGTCGCCACGACCCTGACCGAGAAGCACTTCGACGAGATCCTGGACACCACCGCCAACTACGACATTAGCAAGTACGACCTGGAGGCCATCCGCAAGGAGCAATACGACCTGAAGCTCAAGAAGCGTATCGAGTCGGCACACAAGGTGCACGATGCAGTCGAGGAGATCTCTGACTGTCAGTGGTGCATGGACAACCTGCCCGAGCTGTACTGTGTCGAGTGTGGCAAGGTCGTCTGCCAAGACTGCGTCGACGACGGCAAGGGAGAGAACCACACCGAAGACCACAATCTCATCTCACTGGAAGAGTACGAGGATCAACTCGCACAGGCCAAGAAGGACAGAGAACAAGAAGCCCTCACAACCAAGTTGGCCGAAATGAAGGTTTAAATAACATAATAATTAAATAATAATAATCACAATCAATCAATATATCGTAGGGAATCGACAAGTTGATGGGATGTGTTTACTGCTTGAGTATATTCTTGTTCTTGCTCTTCCTCTTCTTCTTGTCCAGTTGGAATGCTGATTCTGTTGCTGCTGCTGCTGATGGTGAGGTGGCTGATGATGTTGTTGATGGTGCACCAGTGGCAACCTTCTTGACAGCAGCTGGCTTACGGAATAATGGTCTATTGGTACCCTTCAAAGTAAATGTCTTATTCGACCATGTCTGGTATTTACTGTTGGTGTTCTTCTTGACTTGTCTCTTCTGATATTGCATTGCCTCATTGTAATATCTACGATATGTTAAGTTAGTTTACAGTGTGATTGATTGAGTGTGGATGAGGACAGAAGACTTACGGTGCTAGCTTATGTAGTGGAGCAACCTTTTCCAGCTCATTGTCATCCTTGGACAGAATGTCGTCCAGGGACAGGCCGTAATCATTGGAGTCGACATTGACGTACTTGAATCGGACTGGTGTATCGCCATCAATCTAAAGGATTATGGAACATGTTAGAATATGATTGATTGGTGCAAGCTCCATGAATGATGACTTACAATATCTTGATAATCGACACCATAATAGTTGTCCAACATTGCCTCCAACTCTTTCTTTTCCTTGAGCAGTCGCTCTTCGGACCATTCCTCTCCATCGTCGTCTTCGTCGAAATAACCAGAGTCCATGTAGTCATCGAGTGCCATCTGTCCATCTCCTTCCTCGCCTTCATAGTCACCAGCACCCTCTTCATTATCCTGCTCAGCCTGCTCGTGCTTCTGACGCTTCTTTGACTTGCTCTCCACCAACTCCTTGATCATGATCTCTGGATCCATGCTCCTGATGCTCTCTGGGTCCATGTCCAGTGCTGTGCTGCCTGTGATGCCATGGATCTCCTTGACCTTCTCGAGGATCTCCTTCTTCTTCTCGTTCTTTAGACGCTTCAGTACGGCCTCCTGCTTCTCGCGCTCCTCCTCCTTTCTCTCTTTCTTGCGATCGCGTTTGGCCTTGCGCTTGGACTCCTTGCGACGGATAGAGTCGCCCGGGTTACGCGGGTTGGTGATCAGCACGCTGGAGCCTGGCTCTTCGAATCTAAAGTTGAATGAGTGCTCAAAGTTGTCCTGACGGTCGAGGTCCTCGCGGTCGCGGTCGATCTCGTCGATGATCTCCTCGTACGTGGGCAGCTTGGTTGAGTCGGACATCCACTTCTGGCCAACGATGTAGTCGCGCAGGAACTTCTCGTCCTCGTTGTCGATCTTTTTTGACTTCCAGTAGTCCTCGATTGCCAGTGCGCTGTCCTCATCCTTGTTCAAAGTGACACGCTTCTTGAACTCCTCAAACTCCTCATTCTCGCGCTCCTCCTCCTCCTCGGTCCTCTTTCTCTTCTTGAGCAACTCGCCATCATCTTCCTCGTCGCTGTCCTGATCGGCGTTGTCACCATCGTTCTCGTCATCATCGGCCATGGCCATCTTGAATGCATTCTTTAGATGCTCTTGTTGCTTGACATAAGGCATATCGTCGAATGATTGTGGACGTGCGGGCATGTCCTCGTCATCCTCGTCGTCGTCCTCCTGGTCGTCATCACTGCCCTCATACTGATCCTTGTCCATTGAAGCCAAGATCTTATCCTTCTCAATCTGTCTAAGTGTGATCTCCTTCTTTTTGTCTTTGTTCTTGGCCAACGATGATTGCTTCAAACTCTCCAAGTCCTTCTGTCTCTGCTCCTCACTAAAGAACCTCAAGTCCTTATCATACAATGACTTATCCTTATTGCTCAACATTGGCAACAATCTAAGGAAGTCATCATTCCATGATCTTGAATCCATCATTGCATTATCATCGTCATCACTCTCATCACTATCATCCTCATCGTCCTCAATTGTTCTATTCTTTGGTTTTGTTGATGTTGTTGTTGTTTTTGTTGTAGTTGTAGTTGTTGTTGACTTCTTTACATCTTCCTCTGACTCTGACTCTGATGACTCTGACTCTGATGATGGTGATGATGAATCTGAGTCACTATCACTTTTTGATGATGTTGTTGTAGTCTTCTTCATCACTTTATCATCGTCAGACTCTGCCTCTGATTCAGATGATGATACACTTGATTGTTCAATGTTCTTTTCATCCTCTGAATCTGATGATGATTCTTCAATCTTCTTATTCTTTGGCATTTTATGTCTAATATATGTTTGTGTATATGTTCAAGAGATATTATAACAAGAAGAAGTTAAGGTGAAATGAGGGCTCGAGGGATGGTCTCGCTCGTCTTTGTGACAAAACACTCAAAATTCGATAAATTAACAAATTTGTCAAAAGAACGACCGAGTCGTCTTGATCTCACACAAACAACTCATTCATTTACAAACAACAAGTAATATATACTTATATAAATATAGATATAGAGAAAGAATGAATCTTTTAACAACGAATGGTGTAAAGATATATAATGTATCAGCAGGTAAATCACTACCTGAATGGTTATCAGAAAAGAAACGTGATCAATTGAGAAAGGATGAGGAGTTTAGACAGAGAATAGAGTTGATACAAGACTTTGCATTCGAGACTTCATCACGTCGTGTAAAGATCACTCCCGATGGCCAGTACCTCATGGCCACCGGTATATACCCACCTCAACTCAAAGTGTTTGAGCTGAATCAACTCTCATCAAAGGTCACCAGGACACTAGATTCACAGATCGTTCAATTCGAGGTAAGCATCCATCACTCAGGTTTAGTTGATCAAGTTGATCAAGTTGATTCACGGACTGACTCGTACTCCACCAATCAATCAATAATTTGGAATGATTCCTTCACTCAATCTCTCGCTCACAATCACTCAATCAATCTTTTGGAATGATTCCTTTTCACAACAAATCATTCAATCAATCAATCACTGGTTCGATCACTCTCACTCATGATCAAATAGGTATTATCTGATGATTATTCAAAGCCAGTGTTCTTGAGAGAGGATAGATATATAGAGTTCCATGCAAAGTATGGAACATACTTTAAGACTAGGATTCCAAAGTTGGGAAGAGACATTACATATCATAGACCATCATGCGACTTGTATATTGGCGCAGGCGGCAACGAGGTCTACAGATTAAACTTGGAGGAAGGACGCTTCATGACACCACTGGTCACCGATTTGCCAGCTGTCAACGTCGTGGCCCAGAACCCCGTGCATCAGCTGATGATGTTTGGCGGTGAGAATGGCGCCATCGAGTGCTGGGACCCAAGACAGAGGACAAAGGTGTCCGCGCTCAATGTGGCATCGTCCATCCCAGGCTACAACATCCAGCAGGATGACGTCGAGATATCCGCCGGCAAGTTTGGCCCCGATGGCCTGCTGCTAGGCCTCGGCACATCCAATGGTGTGGTGATGCTGTACGACATGCGTGCGGCCAACCCCGTGATGACCAAGCATCACCAATACCAGCTGCCCATCAACTCGATCAACTTCCACACGTACGCCGGCGTCACCCGCTTCATGTCGTCCGACTCCAAGATCCTTAAGGCATTCGACAAGGACACGGGCAAGCTGTTCATGGTGCTCGAGCCCAAGAGTCCCATCAACGACGTGCTGTCCATCGATGGCACCGGCCTGATAATCATGCCAGGCGAGACCGAAAAGATACAATCCTATTACGTGCCCTCGCTTGGACCAGCACCCAAGTGGTCCTCATTCCTCGACAACCTCACCGAAGAGTTGGAGGAGGACAAGCAACTAGTCTACGAGAACTACAAGTTCATTACAAGAGATGAGGTCGAGAAGTAAGTCGTGGGACACCCGTATGGAATCATTCCCATCACTCACTAACACACTCAATCAATCATCAATCAATCAATCAATCACTACAGACTGGACATTGAGAAGATGATTGGTACCAACTTGTTGCGAGCATATATGCATGGATTCTTTATTCATATCAAGTTGTATAACAAGATCAAGGCTGCACAGAATCCATTCGAATACCAAGAGTACAGGGCTAATAGGATAGAGCAGGAGATGAAGAAACAGACTGGCTCGAGAATCGCCGCAAAGACTGCTGTTAAGAGGGAGACACCCAAGGTCAATGCCAAGATGGCCAACAGAATGCAAGCCATCAAGTTTACACATTCGGAGGACGACAAGGAGAAGAAACAGAAGGAGAAGGAGGCTGGCGCCAACGCACTGCACGATCCACGTTTCGCCAAATTGTTTATTGACCCCAACTTTGAGGCCAAAGAGGATTCTGAAGAGTTCAAGCGTCTCAATCCACGTGGCAAGCTTGCAAGATTGGACTCAGCCATCGCCGAGCACTTTGAAGAGGTGGACTCTGATGACGAGGATGATGATCAAGATGTACCAGTGTCCAATGGCAAAGGTCGTGGAACCAACGGCAAAGCTGCTGCAGCTATCCAAGATGACGAAGATGATGACTTTGATGATGGCGAGGATGATGCATATCCAACTTCAAATGGAATTGGCGGCGATGATAATGATGTCGATTATGATGATGGAGAGGATGATGATGTGGACTCCAAGAGACCAAAGAAGAAGGTTAGCATGTATGAGATTAGAGCAGGTCATTCAGTGTCATCACTAAACAAGAAGGGACAGAACACCAAACTGCTGCAGAATGCACCATTCTCAGTACGTGTGGACAAGGAGGAGAAAGGAATCAATCCACTCAAGAACGCCACAGTCGTCACCAAGGATTCTGGCGACCTCGAGATATCATTCATTCCATCAAAGGTAAGACGTCCAAGTCACGTGGAACATGGTCCAAAGTCCAGTTTGACTAACATCCACTCACTCACACTGGAACTATTCCAATCAATCACTCACCCAATCAATCAATCAATCAATGGACCAACAGCAGACTGGTGGAAAGAGGAAAGGAAGGAAATAAAAGGATAGCCTTGGAACAAATAACCAAACTTTGTTTAGATTGTGATGATTGACATCTGCTTGCCAACTGTGCCAATTACAAGTTGGTTGGCCTCTGACTTGTTCCAATCCAGTGCACGGATACATGATGTCTGTTGTACTTTCTTGACAATGGTATCGTTCGAGCTGTCAAAGATGATGAGACTGGCATCGTCCGAGACCGTGGCGAATTGATTGCTATTGTGTGGATTGAGTTTGATCTGATTGATCATCAGTTGATGATGACCCTTGTATCTCTTTGATGGTTCTGTTGTACCCATATTCCTCGTGTCCAATATGAAGACATCACCATTGTCTCCGGCGCATAGCAACTCGACATTGCCATTACGCCAGCATACTGAATGTGATCCAATGCCATTGGACACCATGTGATTAGTCACTGTGCTCGGGTCCTTTGAGCGCGTATCTGCAATCACCACTCTATTGCCCGATGACGATGCAATGAGTGGTCCATTGGCCACGACGCAGTGTACGGGCGATGAATGTAGATTGAACTGATTGAGCATTGTTCTCGCGTTGACATCCCATAGTTTGATCGAACGGTCCCAGCTTGCCGACACCACCTTTGAGTCTCCCATCACATCAATGCTACTAATGATATTGTCATGTGCATTTGTGAACAATGACTCTAGTATGTTTGTTGAAGGTGTCGACCTTGGTTGTACAGGTGGCTTTGGCTTTGACGTCGTTGATGTCGTCGATGTCGTTGATGTTGTGTCTGATTGAGTGTGCGGCTGAGAATGAGATTGAGAGTGCGCTGCAGTGTAATCGATCAATGTCTTGGCAATATCGTCTAGTTTGACGAGGGTCAACTTGGCATCGTCTGACGAGACGATCATAGAGTCATTGGTCAACCACTTTATACAAGTGTTACCATGATGTGTACTATAGTTGATAGAGTTGGGTGTTGTGGACTTTGAAGCTTGGTCTACTATTGAGACCTGTCCATTCCACAGTGCACCAGTTAGACTTGATGCTGCAGCACCAATGTACTTGTCATCCAATGAGTAGCACAAATAGTCTATTGAGTATTCCTTTGTAATATTGATCATTCTCTATATATCTCTCTTTCTTTGTTTAAATGAATGATTGAATGTGATGTGAATGTGTTTGATCAAAAAGACTCAAAGTAGGCCAAACCCCCACTGGAATTATCCCACTCACTTAATCAATCAATCAAAGATATATAATGATAATGATAATGGAAGGAGGGGTTGTGTTATTAATTAATATATATGTGATTAATTATTCGTCTCGGACAGAGATGGAACCAACGTAGGTGGTCTCGCCAATGGGAGTGGTGTTGTAGTTGTCAGTGTTGATGATGACCTCCTCAACGACGGGCTGTTTACGTGGAGCGAGCTTATGGTAGAATATACACAAGACAATGAAACCAGAGGCAGTCAAACCTGCAGATGTAAAGAACAGGATATCATCGGCAACGCCAAACAAGGCGTTGGCCCACAGTGGTCCGAACATTCTAGCCAATGAACCACCAGAAGTCAGCCAGCCCATCATTGTTCCCTGACTTGATGGGTTCAGAATCTTTGAGTAGATGGCATACATCAATGATGATGCGATTGGATATCCAATCGAGACGAACACTGTTTAGAGGGGGGGAGGGGAATGGAATGATTCCAGTTAGTGATTGGACATTGAGTGTGACTGACGATCTTTAAGACATTACCTGCACCAACAAAGAGTTGCCACATGGGTAGAMCCCTTCTCCCAATGGAAGGGTCCATTGTCGTAGGAGGCCAGGAAGAGGAGGGCGACGAAAAGGTTGGCAAAACCAAAGAGGGCCATCTTGCGATCCTCAAACTTCTTGACTATGGGCGTGGAAAGGGCAACAAACACGGCGACACTGAGTATACCCGAGCAGGTCATGAGCAGTCCATTCTGACTCGTGCCCCATTTGTAGTAATAGTTGGTCATCACCGTGAGGATGGACTCGAACACGGCAAAAATCGAGATGACCACGGCGAACAAGTAGATCGAGACAAACACTGGCAGCAAGGACTCCTTTGGCTCGTCCTTCTTGACGAGCAGAGTCTCTTCCTCCAGTGGGCTGTTGATCAATGATGATGGTGCTGCTGGCTTGGCAACGACTGGCGTCTCTCTGAAATAGAGGAGGATCAGAACAAGATTGACCAAACCGAGGATCACCGAGACAAAACCTGGCGCAGTGTACTCGCTAACGACCACACTTCCAATGTTGAAGTTAATCTTGCTCAATGCAAATCCGATAACTAGATTAAGAAGGCAAGAGCAAGGGGTTAGGGTCGAGGGTCGAGGGTAGAGATGATCAACATACCTGGTCCAATTACAAAACCTGCACCTTGTGCGCCAGACATTTTGCCCATGGTCTGGGTCTTGTTGCTGGCATCGGTCCTCTCTGAAGCGAATGCACGACAGACGGCAACGTTTCCAGCGCCAACTCCAACAAGGAATCTTGCGGTGAAGATCATTGGGATGAAAGCCTGGCCAAACTCACTGGTGAAGGCGTAGATGCCATTTCCAATCATGGCCACCAAGGTGGACACGATGATTGCCTCAATAGTTGGTCTCCTGTTTCCCCAATATCCAAACACTGGCGATGCTACAAACTGACCGAAACTGTATATTGCTACCAGTGGACCGTTGTATTTAGCATCCGCTTTTGCTTCCTTATTCATTTTGTTATGTTATGTTATGTTAGTTAATCAATCAATCATCTTTGTCTGTTTGACGGCCGGCCGTCCGAGCCGATGCCACACGCATAGCCACAACCTGCGCAGCAACCAGTCCATCCGCGATTCCTTACACTTTTCAAGTAAGGATACATGGATGGCATCATCAGTGTGAAACCAATCGAGGAGAGGAACACTGTGAGCACCATCAGATTGATGTTCTTGGCATTCATTGCTAAGGTTTTTGAGCTGAGTTGGTTGCCAGCTGTTGCTGGGACTATCAATGGAGCATTCTCCATCAATGAGCTGGATGATGACGATGAAGACGATGACTCTCCATCACTATCATCATTGTTGTTATTGTCAAGAGACATTTGTTGATCTTTCTATTCTATCTGTTGGCGTGTGTGTGTGTGTTGGTGTGAGTGTGGGTGATCGAGGCTGGGCTGAGGCTAAGGCTAGTCTTTGGGGCCTAATAAATAAATAATAATAATACTACAACTACACTACAAAGTGATAAATAGGTGAAAGAGATAATGAGGTGTAAGTGTAGTGCCGCAAAAAAAGTTGTTGTTATTGGGATGGTAGTGTTGTATTGTGGTTGGTTGTTGCAGCGGAAGAAGAAGAGGCGGAGTATGTTTCTTACTACACTATCTCTCTGGTATTGTTTGTTATGTGTTGTTGTGTGTTTGTGTTTGAATAATATCATCTCTCTCATTCTCTTCTGTCTAACCCTTCTTGTTTTGTGACAGTGAGTGCACCATCAACTCGAGTCTCTCACTCACTCCAATTGGAGATGATACCACGGGTGAGTATTTGTGATGCAAAATTGGAAGACAAAGGCCCAATGGGCCTCAGACCCCACCACCAAACGACAGCAAAAACAGCAAATCACTCAGTGCTGATTTGGTGATCGAAACTTCTTTGCTCCAAGCACCAGATATCTATTTGTTCATTGGACTCTTCCTAGATTAGTCATTGGACTGCTCTCCCTCTTCTCTGTGCGGTCGAGTGATGAGAGAGTGATAAACATGGAACCAAAGGCCTTGGAAACGTGGCGAAATGGTCGCGATGGTGCACCATCAAATCATTATCATCAGTCAATCAATCAATCAATTATTAATTATCCAATCCAATAGTAAGTTATGTGTGTTCGAACGTTGTAGTAGTACCAGTACGTACTGGTACTATCTCTATATATTGTATTATTATTATTATTATTATATGTTGGTAGTAGTAGTTATTACTGTGATATCGAAAGGTCATCGTCACGGACATAGATTGATCCGCCATGTGGTGTAGTATTGTAATTCTCAATATAATCGTTATAATCATCATCGTGTGACATATCATCCTGTTGTTGTTGCTGTTGATCTTTCTGTATCTGTGCATTGATGTAGTCGGAATGTGGCGCCAGTCGCTTGTAGAATATGCATAGCACGATAAAGGCAGAGGCAGTGAGGCCTGCACACGTCAGGTACAGGACATCATCGGCGACGTCGACAAACAACGCTGTGGCCCACAGTGGACCGAGCATTCTAGCCAACGAACCACCCGATGTCAACCATCCCATCTTTGTTCCCTGTTGCTTTGGACTGAGAATCTTGGCAAAGATAGCGTACATCATTGAAGACGAGATAGGATATCCAATCGAGACGAACACTTTTGATTGATTGATTGATTGATTGATTGAGTGATGGTATGTTAGCGAATGAATGAATGAGCGAGTGAGCGGTGAGCGCTGTAACATTACCTGCACCAATAAAGAGTTGCCACTTGGGCAATCCCTTCTCCCAGTTGAAGGGTCCATTGTCGTAGGATGCCAGGAAGAGAAGTGCGATAAAGAGGTTGAAGAAGCCAAAGAGTGCCATCTTGCGATCTTGGAACTTCTTGATGAGTGGAGTAGAGATGGCAAAGAACACGACAAGACTCAGCACACCGGAGCAGCCCATCAGCAGACCATTGGCGCGTGGACCCCAGCCATAGTACTTGTCGGTCATCATCGCCATGATTGATTCAAACACGGCAAAGATCGAGATGACGACGGCGAACAGGTAAATCGAGATGTACACCGCCAGACGGTCCTCCTCAGGTCCCTCAGGTTTCTTGATCGCAACAACCTCCTCGTCTTGTACACTGTTGATCGATTGTACAACTGGCGAGCTGATTGGAGTCACTGAACTTGGTTGATCTCTGAAGAAGATGACCACAAATATGATGTTGACGATTCCAAGCAATACAGACACGTAGCCTGGCGATGTGAATTTACTAACTGGGAGACTACCAATATAGAAGTGGACATATGTAAGTCCGAATCCCAATGCTACATTGTATATGTATGTGTGTTAGCAACTGCATCTGCATGGTATCCCATTCAATCAATCGATCAATCGTCTGTGACATACCTGGTCCAAGTACAAAGCCAGCACCTTGTGCACCAGACATCTTACCCATGACCTGGGTCTTGTTGGAGATGTCTGACTTCTCAGAGGCGAACGCTCGACATACTGCGACATTGCCAGCACCGACACCAACGAGGAATCTTGCGAGGAAGATCATTGGGATGAATGCTTGTCCAAACGATGAACATGTGGCATACAGTGCATTTCCAATCAATGCAATCACCAATGAGAAGACCACTGGTTCAATCGTTGGTCGTCTATTTCCCCAGTATCCAAACACTGGCGATGCCACAAACTGTCCAAAACTGTATATAGCTGTTGCCCATCCATTGTATCTATCTCCATATTTCGGATTCACCTGGTTATCATTATCAAGTTGATTGATTGTGGAGTGAGTGAGTGAGTGAGTGAGTGAGTGAGTGAGTGAGTGAGTACATCATTCAATCAATCGTTGATTGGACATTGACTTACAGAGTTCAAGTAACCATACATTGATGGCATCATCAGAGTGAAACCAATAGAGGAGAGGAACACAGTGAGCACCATTATATTGATGTTACGAGCATTGTTGCTTGTAGTCCTTATACTCAGTTGATTGGCTTTTGGTGGATGTGGAGCCATCAATGGTGCTCTCTCCATCGCTCTTGCCTCTTGAGATGAAGATGACCCATTGTCACTATATCTCGAAGACATTATTTGTTTGTTTGTTTGTTTGTTCGTTATCACTGTATCTGTTGTTATTGACAATCTGGTAATAATAATAATAATAATAAATAATGTTGTAGTAATAATAATTAATTAATTATATAATTATGATGTAATGGTATTATGTATATATATATATTGAGCCAAGCTATTATGTTGTTGATTGATATTGTTGAAGTTGAATTGTATCACCTTTGCAGATAGACCAAGACCAAAGCAAGCAAATGTTTGAAATGGCTGTTGGTAGTTATGCAAAGAAATATTGGACTCTTTGCTCTTTGTTTGTAAAAAGATAATAATGTTAATGATAAATGATAATACAGCAGCAGGCAGTAAAGTTAAAGTAAAGTTAAAGTAAAGAAAGGGAGAGAGAAGGGGAAGTTGATGTAAGTGAGTGATGTGAGTGAGAGAGTGATGTGACTTAGGGTCTCAGGGGTTGTTGTTGGTGTCGTTTGTTTCTCTCGTTCAAGCTCACTTCACTCACACACAAACACAAACCAACACCAAACAAGTAGAGGTAGAGTTTGTGTGTGTGTCGGTTGTTGTCAAGAATGACAAGTCATTTTTTGCAAGTATTTCTATCAATGGAAATTTCTTTGTACACTTATTTCATTCATTTCTTTCATGGATAATAACCTCACAAGCATACAACACTTGTAATAAAAAGTGTAGTTTGGGTAGGATTGTGGTTGTGGTGTTGGTGTGGCGGGATGTTCTATCGTTCAGTCGGTCGGTAGTCTGGAAACGAGAAGAGGGAGGTGAGTGAGATCCGTCGTCTTCATTGTCGTCATTGTCACCGTCATCGGGGTATTAAAAATTCGAAAACTAGACGTCGGGGGCCTTCATCGATTCCCTCCCATCACCCCCCTTAACATTCAACGACAAATCATGATCACATTATGCGTCAAGTTCACCTTCTGGTTGGGTGTCGCTCGCAAGGTTAGACAAGCCCACGCATGTGTGTGAGCGTAGCCTTTATTTGTTGTTGAAGGCTTCTATCTCTCTATCTCGGATGTTGGATGGACACTCCTTGCCCTGTCGCCTCTTGATCAGACCAGGTTGATGATGTTACTGATGTTACTGTTGTTGTTGAGGTTGCTTACTCAGTTGACTGGCACATTGTCGCAGTATTTGAATCCATCTAAACATCTCCTCGCCAGTGTTGCAGCTGATTAGGTAACGACGCTTCGGTGTGGAGATGATGAAGCAGTATGGCTTGCTGTCCACCTCCGACACTGAGTCGATCTGACCACTCTCGCGCAGTGATATCGTACCGCACTCAACCTTATCAGTGGTGCCCTTGTAGTAATAAAGGTACTCGCCGTCCACCAACCTAAGCCATCTCTTCTTCCAGCTCTTTACCACTTCTCCCTTCTTTGTTATCCATCCCTCCTTTACATCGAACTATTGATATTGATTGAAAGCGGGTAAGTTAGTGGATGTTATTCGATCGACTATGACACTCTCTCGAGATCTTTGAATGACCTACATTTATCCTCTTTGCATCCTTTGTGTCTGGAGGTGTAAATGACTTGTTTAAATACTTGGCAATTATCCATTGCTCCTTAAGTCCTCTGTTTATGAATGGTGAATGAATGGGTTTAGAGGTGTGAGTAGACGATCAAGACATGGATGGTGAGCTCTGAGTTACCGTACATTGAATCACCAAAGGTTGGTTTGATAAAGTCCTTGGGCAGAGTGTTCTCATATATCTCTCTGTTGGACTTTGCATTGTTTGATTGCTCCATCATCTCGACCTCAGTCTCCTTCCACGAGTCCAAGTTGGTTGACTTTACTCTTGAGATGTGCACTCCAAGATGTCGATGCACTCCTGCACATACTATACAAATAAATACTCCTAAGTTGATACTTGCCCACTGTACATCTATTGTTGTTGCATAAGTATATATATGTCAGATAATGAATGTATACGTCATACTTGATTTTAACCAACATACCTGGTGAGCCACAATCTGCACAGACAGCATTCTCTGGCTTCATTAGAAGCTCCTTTAACCTCTCCTTTTGTCTATCGTCTGACATTATTATGTTTGTTTGTAGTTGTTGATGTCGTTGTTGATGTTGATAGTGATGATATTGATGCTGTCAACTAGGTAGATATAAATAATATATATATTTAATAATACAACAAATATCTATTTCTCCTTTTTCCTTTGTAATATAGTACAATATGTCTGTTCTCTGTTCTCTGTTCTGTGTTTTGTTTATATGTATGTATGTATTTCTGTATGTTTCCTGTCTTGTGTGTGTCTGTATGTATGTCTGTCTGTTTGTTTTATTGTTTGTAATTGATTGAACGATGTTTTAATGAATGAATGAATGAACAAAGATTATCTCACATTAATTAATTTAGTTTTGAATAAACAACTTCACATAATGACTGACACAATGGTGGTGTCCTTGTGCCACAATGTCATTGATTTTGGATGGGTGGATGTCAAATCCATTCATTCAATCAATAAAATGGTAGATACTACTTATTATATAGTTAATATATCTAACATAAAAGGTTGTAACAATGAACTATTTATTACTATCTGAATTGAGTGTACCCAGATATATAAACAACAATAAGATTGATATCAACATTGTTGTTGTTGCAGAATCTCTTACTTTTTGAAGATAATTAAACAAACATGTCAGACAGCTAACAATCTTTGCCTGATCAGAATGACATTCAACAAGAATCTTCCAAACCAATTTTAATTAAAATTAAATAGTCGTGTATGAACTGGTGAAATGAGTGTTATGTGTGTGTGTGAGTGTGTGAATGTGTGTGTTCACATCAATCAAACTCAACAATAGACATTCATTCATTCATTATCTCTTTATCTCTAGTATATATATATATATATATTTGTTTAGTTTAAAGTTTATGTTGTAAATAGATAGATAGAAACTAAATACAATGTCATTCAATCAATCATTGGCGGCAGAGGAAGAGGAATTTGTTTCCCCATTCCAATCCTCAAACACCAATACTACGTCATCCCTATCATATCCAACATCATCAAATGATGATTCTTCAGATGTACAACAACATTCCACTACTAGTAGTGAACAACAACAACAACAACAACAACAACAGACACAACAGACACAACAGACACAACAACCAAGAAAGAAGAAACCACAACAGAGTTCAGATGATGTCACTACCACCACTACAACATCGACTACATCGACTGATCCAGCATCACCTCCAGCAATCAAGAAGCCCGAGTGGGTACCAGACAACTCATCCAACAAGTGTGAGATGTGCGCTTCAGAGTTTACTCTCTTCAACAGGAGTATGTACGCGCTGTCTATCTGATCAAGTTGATTGATTGATTGATCGAATGAGTGATTGACACATACTATCTATCTATCTTTAGGACATCATTGTAGAAGATGTGGACACTTGTTCTGTGGAGAATGTTGCTCATTGAATGTTTCATTGCCTCAACAGTTTGGATATACTACCAGAGTCAAGGTGTGCTCAAAGTGCTTCACCACAACACTCAATGAGCGAGCCCGTGAGGAAGAGACCATCACCGTAAACATTGGTGGTGTCAGCAAGGAGACCAAGGTCGTGTCAGCACTACACAAGGTGTTGCTATGGTAGGTGTTTGTTTGTTAGGTTCAATCTGATCTTATTGTGCATGCACTCACTCATCTATCATTCAATCAATCATACATACGACAACAACAGGAAAATGGGAGCACATGAGGATGGAGACTTTGACAGGAATGTCATTGATTCATTGGAGAACTATCCATCCACTGCGATACCAGTGTCAAGAGTTCAGGACTTGATGTTGGAGGCTGGTGATCTTGATGTACAGGGATGCACTGGATTCAGAGTCAGGATCTACAATCCATCATTGGAGCCAGGTGAGAAGAAGACAAACTTCCCCATCCTAATGTGGTTCCATACTGGAGGGTATGTTGTATGATAAAACTGGACTTGTCGTGGCTGCCCAATCACTCACTCATTCATTCATTCATACACAATCAGATTCGTCACCAAGTCAATCGAAACACCATCCGTCGATGGTCTATGCCGTCTGGTGTCCAACCAAGCTGTAAGGAAAACGACAATTAATCAATCAATGCCGTCTACCATCAGTACTAACACTCAAACGAAATGAACGGAACTATAGGGATGCGTAGTTGTATCCGTAGATTATAGATTAGCTCCCGAACATCAATTCCCAGCAGCTGCCTTGGATTGTTATGCTGCAACATGTTGGGCAGTAAAGAAGTGCTCGTCATTCGATGGTGATCCCACTAGGATCGCTGTGGCAGGTGACAGTGTTGGAGGCAACCTGGCGGCGGCCGTCACACTGATGGCACGCGACAAGCAGACTCCAAAGCTGTGCGGACAGGTGCTCATCTACCCCGTGTTGGACATGAAGCGTAACGAGGAAAAGTACTACTCGCGAGTGGTGAACCAGGAGGGCTACCTCATGCCCATGAGCTTCTTCCGTTGGTTCAGCGGCAAGTACTGCCACCAGGACGACGTGGACAACATATACGCCAGTCCAATCAGAGCGGCCAGCAGCTCCAATCTGGGCCTGTCCGATCTGCCCCAGGCCCACGTCATCACTGCGGGCCACGACCCATTCTGTGACGAGGGTGAGCTCTACGTCAAGAAGTTGCGCTCATCTGGCGTGCACGTCAACCACACACGCTACACCAACTCTCCACACGGATTCTTTGCCATTGGTCTTGACGAGTCGAATGAGGCAGTAATGGAGGTGTCCATTGCTCTCAAGTATATGTTCCAAAAGAGAAGATAAGATCTAGATCACCATTATAGTCACATTAAAGGTTGTCATCACTTTCATTAAAGTCCATTAGCTCGGTGTCGCTATCACTCCAATCATCCGCGTCTTCTTTTTGATCAGGATCGTCGTGCTGTTGATTGTTCACGCTAGATGTGTTGCCCAAGTCCATGATGTCATTGATTGTGTTGTTGCCACTCTGTTGATCTTGATCATCGTCGTCGTCATCAACGTTTAGGCTCATATTGCTATTGTCGTTGAGTTCGGTGACCTTCTTGGCGATCACTCGACCCCTTGGTGTCAGTTTGTAGCGTTCAAATCGGCCCTTGCCAGAGACCATGACCATTTCACGTTTCACCAGCTGTGCCATGCCACGCCACAAGGAGTTTTTTACTGCATGTCGATAATACTCCTTGGCCTTGACCGTCAACTCTGCTCGTGTGGGTGCCGCGTAGAGCAAGTGCGATGCGGCAATCTCATCTTTGTACAGCGCAACGAGCAGTGACCACGCGCCGTTGCGGAAATTGGGGAACCATTTATCTGCATTGTCTGAGTCCATTCTGATCTTGGAAACTCTGGTGCTAGTCCTATGCTTCTTCCTCTTCTTGGTCATCTGTTCCACATCGACTTCATCTACAACCGCCCTTGCATCCATGTTGCCATTGTTATTATTGTTGTTGTTGCTGCCGTCGCAGCAACTGGTGCTATTCATAAGACCGTGGTCGTCTATTTGATCCTTCATTGGATCATTCTTAAGCTTGTTGTTGGATAAGTTGATCAAAATGGCAATGCGATGCTGACACAATAGTTTGCCAGGTTTGTGTGGACACTCGCAGGTGGACTCGAGTACCGTGCCGTCGGGATGCAATCTAAGCATAACATTGTATGTGGGCTTCTCTCCAGCAGTGTTCTGTGAACCTGATGCACTGATTTTCCCAGTGACGACAACTGTTCTATCCACTCCTATAATGCTGTCAAACATATCAGAGGCACGATCAAATACATCTATGAGGAGTAGTATGTGTCGTGTCAGGCAGTCAGTGTCATCTTGGTCCTCGCTCACGCAGACACAGACACATACCTTGTGAGCATAACTTCCTGATTTCGTCCAATTCAATGAGCGGCTTCAATTGTCGAGGCTCCTCCCATGTTGCACGCCCAGACGGCAACTTGATATTCTTTTCCTGAACGAATCGTTTAAGCTTCTCAACTTTGTTCAGGATGAACTGTCGGTAGCTTTGTGGAAAATCAGAATTAAAGTCAGCAGCTTCCATCAACAGAATGCTCTCAAACTGATCGTATCCATTTGTTATGAGGTATTTCTTGAATTGTGTTAGCTTTGCAATGTTGTCTATCCAATCTATAACCGACAATGGTATCCTTTCTATTGATCTTAATGATTTGATGCCTGATTGATTGATTGATTGATTGAATGTGCTCATTCATGTATATATTATATTGTATTATATTGTATTGTATTGTATTGTATTGTATTGTATTGTATTGTATTATATATATCACTCCTACCTTCCTACCTTCCTTCTTCTTCTTTGTTGACTCAAAACTACAATGATTAATCACTTTATTGAACATCATTGTGGTCCATTTTCAAACATTAATAATAATAATACAAGATAAAGATGGAGTCATTATCAATGTTAATGTTGAAGGAGATAGTATCATGTTTGGATGATAATGTTGATAGATTGACGTTGTCATTGGTATGCAAACGATTCTATCAATCAACATGTAGTTATATGAACTTTAATACAATGAACTTATTGTCAATTGACTCATTACATAGAGTTAATAGTACAGAGTATAGTCTAAAGCATTACAAGAACATTGTTTTCAATGATATGATGAACAAGCCACATAGACTATACATGCATACCAGTTCCAATGCTCCACTCCTTCGAAACAAACATGACAAGACAATATTTGTTGGTAAGAATCCTCACTCCTCTTAATTGAATGGTATGATTCCAACAACTAACAATCTCATTCAATCATTCAATCAATCAATCGAATGGTCCATCCAATCAAAGGCAAAGAAATATTGAACAACTCTGAAAGAATGAGTCAGTTGACCTGCAAACTTGCTGAACTGCCACAAGTGGAATCAATCCATTTGGTTGATTGCCCCAAAGATATTGTCGATCAGAACTTTTGGACAATAATGAATGAACAACACTTGATCAATAGGTCAAAACCAATCTCACTCAAGACCTATACACAAGGCTCATCAACAGTCTATCCTCACTCTGTGACCAACATTACATTCATGCAATTTGATGGCAAGCTCACTGGAGTCCTACCACTCAATCTAAAGTCACTTAAACTTGGATGTGAGTTCAATCAAATGATCTTACCTGGTGACCTTCCACCTAAAATAGAGTATCTAGACTTGGGCCAAGCATTCAATCAACATCTCACACCTGGAACACTACCAACATCATTGACATGGTTAGTGTATACTTGCTCTGAGGTCAGTGTAGGCACACTACCATCATCATTAAGGACATTGGAGCTTGGTCCAAGGTTTCATCAATCATTGGATAATGACATTCTGCCTCAATCACTCACATCTCTTCGATTCCCATACTCTGATGGTATCGTACCATTTGATTATATGCCAGGAGAGGTGAATCTCCATCATCCAATGGTCAATCTCCCACCAAGTCTAACAGACATTAGATTGTCTGGCCACTATAGACACGAGTTGTATCATCAAACATTGCGATCATTATATTTGTCGGCCGCAGACCTACAATGTATCTTCTCCAATCATACATATCCACAAATGACCAAGTTGAATTTGACTGATATAGTGGATATCACAATGATCACATCACAAACATTTCCATCACTTTCCTCACTTTCTTTATTCCATGACACTGGGCTTGGCACTATCTTCAACAATGATATTGAGTGCGATTTATACAATTTACCAAACTCATTGGAATACCTTTCAATTGTGATCAATTCATCAATATTGATCAAAAGATTTCCACCAACAACAACAACATCTAGATTGACAAAACTTGAGATATGGTGCGATACTGTTGGATTCTTTAGGATAAGGGCTGCCATGTTACCAGACTCTATAACATCATTGACATTGTATGATTATATACATACAATTGATATTGAACAACTACCCTCATCACTCAAACAATTGAGTCTATATGAGTACAGTGGAAAACTCAAAGCAAAGTCCATACCAAGATCATTACACTCATTGATGTGGTCTTCATACATTGATCAACCCAATCACTTGTTGCGATTTATGAAGAAGGTGCCCAAATGGATAACAAGTCTAAAGGTGACTACAAAGAATGTAAATGTCAACCTACGTCGAATCTCTGATGATAATCTATTCTTTAGACATTGTGAGGACTTGTTCAATTGTGGATTCATTTCCTTGGACACCATTAATCAACATCTACTATATTTAAATGACAAATAAAAACTTGATTGTTTTTTTTATAACTAGGTCGAGGCTTATTATTTACTAATAAATAAATTAGTTGGGCGGTAATTTGTCCCTTTTTTTTTTAATCGAAACATCGAAGTTGATTTGCGCCAAAAAAAAATCTCTTTTTTTAAAACAAAAATTTCCGACTTGCCAGAATCGAACTAGCGACCTTTTGATTACTTTGTTTACACTACAGTCAAACACTCTACCAATTGAGTTAAAGTCGGTGACATTATGGGACAACCCTATTCTCTTGACTTATCCCGGAAAATTTTTATTCGGTTTACATTCCAAAAATACTTTACAACAATAGAGCCTCACCTTGATAATCCAGATTAGATAATATATCATTGTGTATAATTATTAGTTATTAATTTTACTTTTGTGATTACATTCTTGTTAATCATTCGGGAAACGAACAGCACTACATTTTTTGGTGTTTTTAGAAGGTCCAATTCTTTGATTAAACAAACAGAAGTTGTTGTAAACTAATGATTACACTTGTAAAGGTTACACAAAAGGGAGTCGGATATCATCCATTATGTCTTTTTGAAATTAATCAAAGAATACATAATAATTGATTGATTGTATTGAAGGGGTGTCAAGTGATAAAATTATAAATAACACTTTCAATGATCACTCAGTCAATCAAACAATCAATCAACCAATCAATCAACTACATACTATTATTAATAATATTTACAAATGTCTTCACTTGCAGTCGATATATCCACCACTAATTGCAACAACATACCAAATATTGACCATGACAAATACAAGCAATTCCTGACCAATCCTAAATTCCATATGGCCGGTTGGATGTGGGCACATATGTGCGTCTATCGTTTGTTTGAAATGGCCGATACACGATTGTCTACTTGGCATCCAAAGTCAAAGTCAGAGATCACCAGTGTGTTGCGTGCGCTCCGAGCAATCTCCAATCTGTTGAACGACCACCATGATCATGAAGACCAAGACGTGTGGCCAGAGTTGATCGCCTTTGATACCGCCACCAAAGAGCACCTTGATTTCCTTGACAAACAACATGCTCAATGGCATCATTTGTCTACTGAGCTAGGAGCACTGATGACCAACCTCGAGCAGTATGATCATGTGGATGAAGAGACACGTCCAGCCATCCAGGCCACATGTCAGCAACTGTCGGCAAAGTTCAAAGAGACTAGAGAATGTGTTGTCTTGCACTTCAATGATGAAGAGCGTCTGTTGATGCCAATCGTGTTGACAATGTCGAAGAAGGAACAGGATAAGATCACCAAAGCTATCATGGAGAGAGGCAAGAAGGAAGGAAAGGCAGCTGGCACTGACAAGTTTGTCTTTTGTGCCTTCTACGACACATCACTACATTACAAAGTGATGGGTGATTCACTCAACAAAGAAGTGCCATGGTTGGTCCGAAAGATAGTATCAATCTTCCTGATGAAGAAGGAGTATCAATGGTTCATTGATGCACTGGAAGTGAAGAACTAATTATCTATCTTGTATTATTTAAATAAATTATATATCATTATTATGATCAAAGTGAGGGTAAGGGCAAGGGTAAGGGTAAGGGTAGGACAGGGGATGTTCTTTATTTAGATGATGGTCACCAATGATAATGGTGATTGTGGTTGTGGCAGTAGTAGATGTAGGTTATATCGTGAAGCTTGACCTCCCACTGTTGAGGACAAAGTTGATGTTGGTCTTGGATTCGTTCGATGAAGATGAAGATGAAGATGAAGTTGGTGCTTGGGTCCTCTGATGAGTTTGCAAAGAGGTCTCATTTTGAAGTACGTCACATAGTAACGATAGTGGATGATTGACATTGATGTTGTTGGTGTTTGATTGTGGTGACGATTGATTGGATGTGGATGTGGATGAAGAGGATGTTGATTTACAGTCGGCCAGGAGGGAAAAAGAATTGATCGATTTGGTTGTTGGAAGAGCCGGCTGATGTTGTTGCTGCTGCAGCTGAATGTGTTGCTGCAGGTGATGAAGTTGTTGTTGTTGTTGGGGCAATAGACTCTCGGGGACTAAGCCAAAGCTGTGTTGGGCTTGCAGTGAAAATGGAGATGACACCATTGTGGACGACGTCGGCGTCGATGGCTGATGGATGGACAGTGATGGCATTCCAGTGGAGCTGTTCAATGTGAATGGAGACGAAGGGGATGTTGGTGTGAAGTGGAGGCTTGGGGATGATGGTGGCGAGGATGAGTTGTAAAGCTCAGTGCTCTTTCTATATGATGATGTTGATGTGATGTTGTTGTTGTTGTTAGAGTTGGCCAAACTTCCGAGAGTATGACCATTGGAGGAGAGCGAGTGCTGCTTGGGAGAAGGGGATGGTGTGCTAGAGGCAGAGGACAGCGATGGAGAATGTCCATGCTGTTGCTGCTGCTGCTGTTGAGCAACTTGGAAGAAGGATGAAGTGTTGATTGGGGAGTTTGAGCCAGACGACGATGGATTGGCAATGGAGTGAATGGCATTGACCAGTGATTGATAGGCAGTGGCGACAGAGTCAGCCTGCAGACTAGAATTGGCCGCGCTGACAATGGTGTCAAGCTGGTACTGCTTGGCCTCCAACTGGCAGTGCTTGGCGTCGAGTTGGTTCTTGAGTGAGGCAATGTGGTTGACAAAGTTCTGGGGCGCACGGCCCTCCTGCTCGTAGAGGGACACCTTGAACAGAGCCTCCTTCAGATCGGTCTCGAGCATCTTGATGCGATACTCAAAGCCGTCGACGGTCTGCTCGAGCGAGCCGATCTCAGACACCTGTCTGATCGACTCCATCTTCTTCCTCTTGCGGTACTCGGCGTTCTGTTGTCTGATCTTCTCCCGATTCTCTGGCTTGCTTCTATACTTTTGCATATAGACTCTGCAAGCCTCACGATGTTCCTCTGACGTGAGCATTTCTGATTGTTTTAAATGATTATCCGTGATTRATTATTTAATTATATCAAGTTGAGTTTGCTTGATATTTAATTGATTGAGTTGGTTGGAAATTGATTGGATTGGGGGGGGGGGGGGGGGGGGGGG
>NW_012236526.1:13710-58922 GCF_000787575.1 Acytostelium subglobosum LB1 | reverse complement strand
TGGTATGAAGTATTTAAAAGTTTAAACGTCCTTAAGTTAAGTAAGGGTGGGTGAGTGAGTGATCGGTCAAGGATGGCAATGTGGTGAGGCCAGGTGTAATAATATATGTTTGGTGATTGGTTAGATCGTGATTGTGTATATGAGTGTGTGAGTGATTGTATAAATATTAGATGTATGTGTATATGTATATATTATGTGTGTGTGTAGTAGTAGGTTGGGGAATGGGAATCAGATTGAATATGTCTCGAGCCGTGAAACTGATGGTATATACCCGTCCCTTCTTCTTGTTGAGAGTGGAGAGTGGAGTGCAAGTGAATGAAATGAAGTGAGTGAGACAGGTGCCCCGCGTGATGTAGATGTAGTTTAGGTAGTTGTTGGTCTGTATGTTGGGGTGATAAATGAACAACACCAAGGTGTTCAACAGCGGGGTGATAAGATATCAACATCGCAACCATCCATCGCACTCACTCTCACACCCATCAATCAATCCATCCATCAATCCATCCATCATCGACTCATTCATTAACAATCAGACACTAACCCACCCCCGCTAATCAAAATATCAGCCTTACTTGAGTGTTAAAGTGTGGTGGGCAATCTGAGATCATGCAAAGCAATGGGCCATCAAACCCACGCAAATCGTGCGATGCATCGCACTTTTACATCCGATTCGCTACAAAGTGAAAAACTTGATCAACATCTCGTGTGTGGGAAAATCACACCAATCCCACGGTGAGTGTTTAGTGAATGAGTCCTAACCCTGATAAAGTAAAGCAAAGTCTCTCCTCGCTGGCAGAAGCCCTCACCTATCCTGTTTGTTAGGTATTCATGTTTGCGAAGTTGTTCTGGTTGTTGATCAATTAGATTAGATTTGAATTGATTTCATAGAGTGAATGTTTCTGTTCTTCTTTCTGTTTATGTTGATATTTACAAACAAAACAGCAACCCTGATGCTCCTGCCCCTTGCAGGTTTACCAAATGAATGAACGCACTGCTCACACATGTCACAGGACACCCAACCCTGGTGTTGGTGCTCGCAAACACCTACAGGTCCACGGAATGATGCGGACATTGTGCTTGATTTGCTAATGTTCCGGTTGCGGAGGCACACCACACCACCTTTAGAATGCTGTTACTAGAAGGGAATTATACACTCGAGGGGTAGAGTCTTGTTTGCATCTTGATCGGATGGTCCCGATCTTTGATTCCAAGTTAGTCAACAAAACCTGCCCATGCGGACACGTCGCGTCTGTCCCTGCTGCCGTCTACACAACAAACAAACAATCAAACTAATGTTGACACCTCTCATAATACTCATTCAGATATCATCGAGGTGGAAATGTAAGTTGATATTTCAAAGATTGGACTGGACCAGAATGGACTGATGCCCGCTTCACTTCACTAATACTATCTTGGAATTAGTATGAATCGATCGACACTTCTTCTGGGGTTTATCCGGAAGTGTGTGTGACTGCCAAAGTTACATACGACCGAGACAGTCGTCTGTCAACAATCGCAATGACATCCACATCTAGTCAACACCCGGGTCCTCCTCATCCCTGGATGGTACTACCGACCGGCAATAGACTTTGCCCATCCTTGCCGGCAGGTAAATACTAGACTCGACTGATTAATAATTAGCTTGGCTAGTGCCGGCAAAGAATGACGAAGTGGTGTTGGTTCTAGAACCGACAAAGACTGGGAGAGAAGGGATGTCCAGGCACATGCAAAGGGCCAGGGCCTCTGTCACGCGAGTAGGATGGCGACCAATACCAGCCGATGTTGGTGGTGGATGAATGATAATGAGTATAGATTACTTTTTAATTAATTAATTGTATTTCTTCTTGTGCTCCTCTTTCTCAAGAGCCAACTGCTTGTCGGTCCATGTGTCAATGTCGACCCAGTTCTCAAGAATCCAATCAATCCTCTCTTGCTTAGTCTTTGGAATGTCCTCATATTTGACTCTGGAGAATCTAATCTTGACAATCCTGTTGCACATTCTTCCTTCCATCATCTATGTTTGATTGATTGAGTGTGAGTGATCAGTCGAGTGAGTGATTGAATGATGATCGCCAACACGTTGGTAAACATACCTGAGCAAAGTTGGAAGATGCCTCGAGACCAATGTGAGAGCAGAAGATCTGATGATGATGATGTGTTAGTTTGAGGTTGGTTGATTGATTGATCATGTGAGGATACATACGACATCAGCGCATGGGTTAGCTTCCAACATTGCAAGAGCACCTCCAACTCTTGGAAGAAGGGTGTGCTTGAGCTTGGCGGCAAACTCATACTTTGGATCATTCTTCTTCTTCAAGCTCTCCAACACCTTCTCTCTCTTTGACTTTGAGAACCTAGTTCCCTCTGGCCAAATGCATGTCACCTCATTACCCTATGTCCCAAGTTAGTCAGTCAGCATCAGTGTGATCATCATGTGCCTCCATTGATTGATCCATCAACAAACAAAACATACATTTGGTTTGAAGTCCTTGATAAGATTGGTGATTGCCTCCATCTCTACCTCCATTCCCTCAGCGCCAGCATCTCTAAACAAGAAGAAGTTTGGTGTTCTTGAACCAGAGATATCCAAACCTGGGTCCCAGAGCAACTCCTGCTTGACAATGTATCTCAAGTGGAAGAAGTCTGACAGTATTCCTCTGTTTGTAAAGTGTTAGTAGGTGCCATCACATTGAATGATCAATCTGATGTAGGTACATACTGTGGAACCAGAGTATCGGCAAAGCTGGCATGACGAAGGAACATGATCTTTGGTGTTTGGCCAATGGCCTTGGCGACACGCTCGCGGATGCCCTTCTGGCTCCATGGGGCAATGAAGTCTTCATTGCCGCCCTTGATCTCGATCTGAACAGAGAGGCCCATGGCCTTGGTGCTCCAACCAAACATCATCATGCCTCCCCACCACGACTGGTACCAATAGTTCCAGCGGTCCCATCGCTCGCGCTTGGCGTCTCCATCGACCAGCAGCGAGAGCATGTAGACGAGGTAGATGATCATGCATGAGAAGATGGCGATGAACTCGATCACCAGGTAGGTTTCAAAGAAGGCGAGCACGCGCACGTAGTTGAGTCCGTGGCGCTTCGAGTAGAGGATGGCGTCGGCAATGAGCGCGACGATCGCCAACAATGGGAACAGCGCCGTCAAGATGACAAAGACGACGGCAATCATCGCAATGGACATGGCGCGTCTCCACCATTTCTCGGCCCACAATGCAAGTGGATGTCTATAGATACTCGAGTACTTTCCATACTGATGTAAGAATCTCCTTTGAATTCTTGTTGATGATGCGCCTGTATCGCTACTACTAGTGCTGTTGGCGCTGTTGTCGCTGCTGCTGCTTTTTGACGATGTTTGTTTATTCATTGTATAAACATACACCGTCTTTATATATTGCTACAACAAAGACTACAACTACTACAACTACAGATACAGATATAGATATTACTTAAGTTGAATTGAATGAATGAATGATGAATGAATGAATGAGGGAGTCAGAGAATGGGGTTGCGGGGTGAACCTGTGTTGAAGTGTCCTTCGACAAACATGTGAGCCTGACACAGCCCCAATGGCGACATGGTGATAAACTTTGGCAATTATTTTATCCTTTTTTGATCAATGTGATGAGTAATCGACAAATACTTGTAATAATGTTGTGATTTGCCCATAACAAGTGTATCATTGATATTGTATACAATGGTTGTTGTGGATAGAAATAACACAAAACCACCCTTCACTTATTGGATGAACCTCAGTCAACTTCAACAATATCTTAAAAATAATTAGTATCTATCTATATTTCAATGTAGTTCACTGCATAACATCCATCGGATGGAGATGAACTTTACTTTTGATATCTTGTCGATGATTCGAATAATCATCTATCGTTGTGGAGGTCGACCGAGCTCGGTTTTAATTGAATAGACAACAAGTGTTGGAAATGGAAGTGCTCAGAAAATAATATCTTAGTGTGACACAAAGACAACAAGAAGAAACCAAAAAAAAACGAGAGATAAATAGGAAGATGGAGTAAGCAACCTTTTCAAAGGTCTCTACGATTATTCTATAACCCTTTCCTGATGCTATCCATTTCATCAACATTACATTGAGTCAAACTCGACTTTCCACACACCAACACACCAGAAGCTATAAATGGGCGAAAAGGAACAAAGGTCCTTTTGTGTGCCCCACCCCTAAACTAAAGTGTTTGGATATTTTTTGGCTTGGATTGATTCACACATCCATCCACATCCATCCTTACATCCATCTACACTATTCAAAGAGCACGTGTCGTTGGACTAAGGAGAAGACCTTGGCCTTGTGATCCTATCGTATCAATCAATCAATCAAACAAAATCATAATTATCCAACTAAACAAACAGATATTATTATTCGTAAGGTGATCACTCATACATCAGCTCACACCGCACACCAACAACCAATCAATCTCTACACATTTCTTATATTCACTCATAGCATTCAAGTTCAAAGATACCTTTCATCCCATCCATTCATTCTATTCTCTCACTCTACACTCGAATTCGATTCGCAAGCAATCTTATCGGCCCGAGCGAACAAGCTTTATTAGATATAACATAAATTATTGTTTTATCTTGGCCAACTTTATTATAAAATTTATCCAAAGTATCAGACTTTAGTTGATCACGGGGCCAGATAATTGTTCAAGATACTTATGTAAGTATCTTCACCGACATCAACATCTTACACTTTTCATTCATTCATTCTATTCTATCTTTTGTGTCTATGGTATGTATGTATGACCATCCACAATGACAGCTCAGCAATATCCTGTCTGCGAGTTATTGACGAGGTTGTTTTGTTTTGTTTGTTTGTTGTTCGTTAGTGAGGTATACCAGTCCTCAGGATGAGAGAGACTTGAATGTTTGCCTCATGTGTTTGAAATCCAACGTTGATCGTCGTATTCAACCATTGTTTATCATCCGTCCGTTCGTAAACAGTAAGAATATCCATCTACACATATCTACTTTCACCAAGCACAATTATGTGCAATGCTCAGCATCACTTATTTGTTTCCTTTCCTTTCCTTTCCTTTGCTATTTTGTTGACAACAACAACTTGTTTGTTACCTTCCATGACAACTATCATGTCGCCAGCAATTGGCAACACTGCTAACTATGTGATCGATCAATCAATCAATCAATCATTCATTCATTCATTCAATCAATCCACAATATGGATAAGACTTGTGATTTTAAATCATCAATTGATTGTTTGTCATTTGCTCCCTTCTTTGCGGACTGACTGGTATTGGTGATGATGAGTAACATCATCTAAGTGGACCACCACGATCTCCTGCCCCTTAAGTCCAAACACTTACTCAATCGTTGCTGTTGATGTTCACTCCCACTCAAACACCAAACACCAAACACAAGAACACAGTGATTATATTTGTCATTCAAGCCCCGCCCCTTTACCATGCTGTTTAATTTACGATTACAGCTGTTGTTGTTATTATTGCCAAAGTTTGGTTGTTGTTGCGTGGCAGGCAAGGCAGCACACGTTTAATATATTTGCACACAAGCGCACATACATCAAATCAAACTTGATTGTTTGATTGATATTTATTGTGATCTAAACATATTAGTATCTTACACACTCATAAATCTATTATTTATCTAATCAATATCAATAATATTTATTAATAATTATATATCCAAATCATTGACCATTTGTTGACTTTAGTCGTTCAAACAAATATACTTTACTTGTGTAATTCCACGTCATCCTTTAACCTACGACTCGGAGTAGATAGTAAGTTGTAAAACGGTCGTTTGTCGAATCGAAATCGATCAATTACCAATTGGTAATCACGAATCGAATGTTCGTTGTCGTTACCGCCGCCAGGCAGTCTATTAAGGACCTCGGCGACCAACCAACCAATCGCCACACACTACACAACACGTCCAGACAAAAGAGGTAACTGGTCCACTGGCAATCTCCGACAACCATTGGAGGACACTACCATCTTATCACTACATATTGCCATTGATGGTGTTTTGTTCGTCTCATCTAAGATCCACCAAAGGCAGTCCGTCATTCATTCATTCATTCGTTCATCCAAGTCAGTTTGTTTGATGTGTGTGTGTGTTTGTTTGAAAGGACCCATCCCACACATATCCCATCCTTTCGTTCAACCATTGCATCACACACACAAAAAAAAAACGTGGAACTCTCTAAGATAGATGACCCCCATAACGACACCACACCAAAAAAACATATCATGATTTTATTTTTATTTTATTTATAATTTAGAGAGAGAGTTATTATCTCCAACACACAGATGTTGGGGTTTATGGTTGAGTGCGAGAGATGTTTTAGATTTTTTGTGTTCTCACTCAACTCACCTCACACACACACAAAAGCAAGCAACAAGAGAGTTAGATAAACATCATCATCAAGTGTAGGCTCCTACAACTCACATCATCATCTCCATCAATCAACAGCAACAACAACAACATCAGGATAGTTGCGTGTTGTGTCCTGTCCTACCTACCCCAACCAACCAACAACAACAAACCTACCTTTCCATTCACAAATCAAATCACTCTTCCACTCTTATTCTTCTTTTTTATGATTGATTGATCTTATACATCTTTTGCGTCGGATACAGATAGATAGATATTAGTTAAGACAGAGATATTAACACACACACTCACACACACACTAAATTTGATCGATCAAAACAACAAATAGATATCAATCATCATTCATTCAGATCTTATACTATATCTATATACACATACACAATAACTAAGAGAATAGATTAGAAATGTCATTTAGTCAAACAGTACCTGTTACGCAGCAGCAACAGCAGCAGCAACAACAACAACAACAGTTATTACAACAACAGCAGGCAGCAGCAGCAGCAGCAGCGGCAGCAGATGCATCAAATAAGTCACGTAAACCATATACAATCACAAAGCAAAGAGAGAATTGGACCGATGACGAACACAACAAGTTCCTTGAAGCTCTCACACTGTATGTAGCCACGACGTTTAACTTGCAAACATCATGATACTTACATCCAACATGAAACGAAACAAAAACAGATTCGATAGAGATTGGAAAAAGATAGAAGGATTCGTTGGAACAAAGACTGTTATTCAGATACGAAGTCATGCCCAGAAGTACTTTATAAAGGTACAGAAGAATAATACTGGCGAGCGAATCCCACCACCCCGCCCAAAGAGGAAGTCGGTGCAGCCCTATCCACAAAAGGCCAAGAACGATCAGAGTCTCAATGGAATGATGCCCGACTCACTCTCGGGCAACCCCTTCATCAACTCGGCATCCTTTGTGCACTGGATGAGCTATCGTGGCCTGATGCCCTCGATAGACCCCTCGACGGGCGCCGCCACCATGGGCAGCGCCAACATGAACTCGGTGGACGTGCACCGCCAACAGCTGGAGCAGTTGCACCAGGCACAGCAATATATACAGACGGCCATGTCGGCGGCCCAGACATCGAACCGTGGCGGAGCCAACGTCAGCGTGTCGCCCAACTATCCCAAGATTTACAACTTCCTGTCGACTCTGTTCGAATCCAACAACCCATCCTACACCGACTCGCTCAACGAGATGTCCCAGATCGATCGCGAGACAATGACGCTGTTGATACACAACCTGGCCATTAACTTGGCCAACCAGCAATACCGTGACCAGCACCAAGTGTTGTTGGACCAGTGCAACTCGAGCAGTCGCTCGGCCAACGCCGGTGAGGAGGAGATCTCATCGCCCTCCATCTCATCGCCGCGCAGTGGTGGCATGGGTGGTTCATCATCCGACTTTTGTGACTCTTCCCTTGATGGTCTTGGATTCGCCATGCAACAACAACAGCAACAGCAGCAGCACAACCAACAACAACATGGAGGTATCTTCAACCCAGTGCATTCAACATCCAACAACAACAACAACAACACCCATTCAAACAACAACAACAACACTCATTCAAACACCATTCATTCCAACAACTCACTTAATCACTCTTCGCCGTTGAATATGGGCTCACTACCAATGACACTGAACTCCTCCAACAGTCTGCTCAACCACTCCAAATCCTTTATCAACGGTCAACCAAGCTTTTGAACGTAGTGTCGTCTCATCATGTCAGTGAGACAGCCCATCCAACCAACCATCCAACCAACTCCACCGCTATCAACTATATATACAACCTTGTCCGATCGAATCGTTTGACCTATGTGGGATGACGTGGACGTGACCATCCGCCCTACCTACCTACCTACCAACCAATCATCCAACCCCCATCCCAACCATTCTCCCGAGAGACACGCATGGATGGCCCTACAACCACTTCAGGTTCCCCGTCAATCAACGATCAACAACCCTCTATTTATCCAAAATAGTCCTTTAGACCACCCTCAATCACACCTCGCTCACCTCAATCAATCACTCACATCACTTTTTTTCCCAAGTCCTCCCTCCATCCAATCCAATCCAATCAATCCAATCACATCCATCACGACTCATTAATCTCTATCACATCGATACCCTTTTGGGAGGATACCAACACATCACTCACACAATCATAACATTGCAAACAACCATGTATTATGCGATTCAAGCAATCACGCACATGACCTTCAACAGGCCTTTGTATTTAATAAACACTCACCTTGCTTCCTTCCTTCTTCGCCATCAATCCTGCAAATGACCAAAGAGTCCTTTTTCTTTTTTATTTTGGCTCAAGGTACCGAAAGATAGATAGAAAGAGAGATGGGATTGCTGATTGTGACAGGTCACGATTGACACCTATTGTCCGCATCACTCAATGGGGTTGGTTGGACCCAGGGACATCAAGTATTAAAGTATCTAAAGTTGGCCTTCACACGACAATGTGGTGGGTTGTCCGAGACACCATGCGTCAAAGTGTCAAAAAAGAGTTGAACATGGGGAAACACACAAAATTCCAAAAGTAGGAGAAGAGTTGTCGTGCGTGATCGATACTTCATTCCACTTTGTACACATTTATATCTTTATTGTTGTAATAATAATATTATAATATAATATAAAATGTTCCAAGGATATCAAAAATTCAAGGATAATGAGGAGGATCAATACCAGTACGCCGGTACCGAGGAGAATGAGCGTCTGGTTCCAAGCATCGACGGTACAAACTCACCGCTGAGCAATAGTGTCGGATCGCCAAACAACATTGAGATCATCAATGACGAGTCGGGCGAGGCCAGCTCAAACAACGCATTCGACGAGTACAGCTACCCCTACTCGCCGGCACAGACCGAGCTGGTGTTCCGTCGCCACGCCAAGCAGACCGAGGACCTGCGCAACATCCTGACACAGAAGCGCATGGATCAGACCGAGATCGCCACACTCAAGAGCAAGCGACACAGAGGTTTCTACATCAAGCAGAACGAGCTGATCGACCAGTTCCTGTCGCCGCTCGACGAGACGCCCCAGGACGACGACGAGGACGACTTCAAGGTCAAGATGGCCATCAACGGCTCGCTGCTCGTCAACGTCGTGCTTTTCGCCATGCAGCTCACGGCCACCCTCATCACTGGATCGCTGTCTCTTGCGTCGACATCGATCGACTCCTTCATGGACTTGCTGAGCGGCTTCATTCTCTTCATGACTGCTCGCGCACGCAAGAAGCAAAACTACTTCAAGTACCCCACGGGCAAGTCGCGCATGGAGCCCGTCGGCATCATTATCTTTGCGGCGCTCATGTCCACCGTGTCGTTCAATCTGATCATCGATGGCAGCACCAAGCTCATCAAGCAGGACTCTGAGGAGCTGACGCTGGGCGTCATGCCCATCACCTTTGTCGTCGTGGCCATTGGCTGCAAGATTCTGATGTACCTCTATTGCCGCGTGCTCACTCACTCGTCGTCCGCCATGACCCTGGCGCTGGACCACAGAAACGACATCACCGTCAACTCGTTCGGTATCGTCATGGCCATCCTGGGCACGTACGTCAGATGGTGGCTCGACCCAATTGGTGCGCTGCTCGTCGCCGCCATCATTCTCCGTTCGTGGACGTCGCAGGCCTATGAGCAGATCGAATTGCTCGTTGGCAAGTCCGCCTCGCCAGAGTTCCTCCAGCGTCTCACCTACATTGCCGTCTCCCACAGTCCAGAGGTACTCAAAGTAGACACCTGTCGTGCCTTCCACGTTGGTAACAACCTATTCGTTGAGGTCGATATTGTTCTCCCACCAAATATGCCATTGATCAAGGTAAGTGCATTCATTCAATCAATCTTTCGGTCGATCAATCACTAACATTTACTACACTCGCGCGAACCTCAGACTCATGACATTGGAGAATCACTCCAGATCAAGTTAGAGACGTTGCCAGAGGTAGAGAGAGCGTTTGTTCACGTGGACTATGAGTTCAGACATAAGCCAGAGCACAAGAGGATCAACTAACGGCCAGATGGTCGTCGTCAAACACACACACGATTTGGGTTCTCCATCTCCAACGCATACGAAGCTTGTTTGAGAAGAAGAAGCAAGCTCAAAGTAATACTTAGTGTAAATACACAAACAACATCATATTCATTCATTCGTTCGGTCCATTCCATTCCATCTCAATCAATCTATACCGACACTTCCATATTGGTTGGTCATTCATTCGTTTGTAAAGTGTGTGGTGTGGGGGTTATAACTCCCAAGAATCGGCCCAAGCTAGTTTGAATTTAAAACCTGGTGCCCTCACTCTCAAGATGGCCTGGGGGTACATCTCCCTCCTTTTTCGTTTATCTCCTATCTCAACGACTTTATACTCATTTTATTATAACTTCTTCGCACCCTTTTGATTAATCACACTCATATTCAATCAATCAATGATCCACTTTGGTCTCTCTCTCTCATTGAGTGAGTGAATTACATCATCAACTCACATATGGATTAGTTGAGTGACTCATTCTCTTCATTAATTATTTATTATCTCTTTTAATCAATCAATCATCCAAACAATCGAAAAGGTTCGTATTCTCAACATTGCTAATCCCGACTCCTCGAGATCGTTTTGAGTTGGACCTCAAACTTCTAGTTATTTTCCCATTATTAATTGAGTAGATTAGAAGAGAAAAGGAAGGATTAATTGAGTCATCATGTGTGTTTGTACTTCCAACTAATCAACATCATCATCACTGTCCATTGGATACCAATACCAACAACCGACTTACACACAACACACACAGACAATTATACACCTTACACCTTACAACCAAACAAACGTGTCCTTTAAAGTTCTCAATCTAACTCTCGTCATTGTCACCACCAACGTATTATTTGAGTTCGAGATTGATCAATAAATTGATAAAAATAGGAAAAAACGACTCTGTCACCCTTGGACTCAAAATTCAATTCCGTTGACGCCCCATCACCATCCAATCCCTTGCACCCATTTCACCATCCAGACGTAGTCGTTGGATTGATTATTCCTCGAATCTATTCATATCATTCAATCTCGTCAATCTACCATCATTCACTATTATTATTATTTTTATCTCCCTTACACATCACTATTATCTATCTATCTATTTACTACTTTGTAATATATTCATTATCAATCAATCAATCAATCAATCAAACCCATTCTATATATTATTTATTTATTAAAGGCCTATAAATGGCAGAACAGAATAATAATGACGACGATGATGCTGACTCACGTATATTGGCAACGACAACAAAAGAGAAGGGAACGACTACTTCGATCGCAGATATACAGAACTCACCAAAGTTTCTAAGTACAACGCAGAACGCAATAAGGACTCCCCCACTGAAGCCAACAAAACTGAAACACTCAGAGTCGCTTCAATCACTGATCAGTGCCTACAGCACACATCTAAGCATCAACAACAACAGCAACAACACAGCCAACACATCCAACAACATAGTCAATAATAACAATAATCATTCATTGATAAACACAACAACAAGGTCATCATCAAATACACTATCATCAACAAATAAGATGATGGGCTTTAGACGATCAACATCTCATCAATCATTCCTTGAGGATGAGTTGGATGATTGCTCACCTATACATATGACACAGCAACAGAAGAGATTCATGAGGAATGATCGACCTCGTTCCTCACCGCCACTCTCCCCTTCACTACTATGCAATCAACCTCATACTCTGATACCAGACACAAACAACAACGGTGACAGTCCCAATGGAACATCATCAATATCTGAGCGTAGATCACCATCAATAAGCAGAGGCCGATCAAACTCATTCAAGAACATCATTTACTCACAGAACCCATCGAGATCACCATCAATCACTCCCACATCATCACCTTCACCAACTTGTAAAATAGCTCACTCGGCATCGCCTCCCATCCCTATTGTAAATCCAACGCAACTCCAGCAGCAGCAGCAGCAACAACATCAGCAGCAGCAGGCTATGGACAACTCGCCCGAGCTGATGGGCACCCAGATCAGCGTCCTTTCCACACCCATCTCCTCATCAATGTACAGCCATCACTCACTCACCACGCCAGTCACGCCAACCACTCCCATCTCGATGCAGTCCAAGCACGTCACCATCGACGACTTTGACCTGATCGAGAAGATTGGCGAGGGTGGCTTTGGCCAAGTGTTCCTGGCAAAGAAGATTGACACTGGCGAGATCTTGGCACTCAAGCGCATGTCCAAGGACTTGGTTTGGTCCAAGAACAAAGTGTCACATATTAAGAACGAGCGCGACATTTTGGCACAGGGTAGGAATCATCGTTGGATAGTCTCACTGGTCTACTCATTCCAAGATGATCAGCATCTCTACCTGGCGATGGAGTACGTGGCGGGTGGCGACCTGCGGTCTTTGCTCAGCGCACTTGGATGTCTCGAGGAGGAGAACTCGCGGTTCTACATGGCAGAAATGGTGGAGGCGGTCGACGCCTGTCACCAACTGGGCTACTGTCATCGCGACCTCAAACCAGAGAACTTTCTCATCGACAAGACCGGTCATATTAAGCTTGCCGACTTTGGTCTATCAAAGATGTTCACCAACTATGTCAAGTCGGCTAAGGGCACGCCTGGCGGATCCACCTCATCAGTCATGGAGCACACACCAATGAAGTTCTCCAGTCACATGCTCAGTTCATCAGTCACAGATTTCTCTGGCTTTGGATCGTTCAAGGACGTTGTCAACGTTGCCTACTCTGTCGTGGGCAGTCCATTCTACATGGCGCCTGAAGTGCTCGAGGCGACCACAGGCTATGGAGACGAGGTCGACTGGTGGTCACTTGGATGCATGTTCTACGAGTTTGTGTGTGGCATTCCCCCATTCGATGGAGACTCACCCGAGGAAGTAATGGAGACTGTACTCGATTGGAAGGCAAACCTACAAAGACCTCCAAATATCTCTGACGAACTCTGGAATTTGATATCATGGTATGTTTATCATTCATTCATTTATTCATTCACCAGCCATACTAACAAACAACAACTGTCTTATTCCTCTTTTAGTTTAATTACTGATGGAAACACGAGATTAGGAAGAGGAGAGCGAGGAGTGGAGAACATCAAAAACCATCCATTCTTTACTGGAGTAGACTGGGGAAAGTTACATGAGAATGAGCCACCCTTTGTACCATTAGTATGTATTGTAGTTGTGGTTGATTGATGTTGACAACCACTTACTAACCTCACGCGTACTCAATAATAATAGCTTTCGGATGAAATGGATACTACATACTTTGAGAAGGATAGGACAACAGTTGTATATACCAACAAGAACTCTGGCGGAACGATCACTTCATCAAGGACAAAGCAGAACAGGAACATACTGGGGTTCACCTATCCAAGATTGGGCGAAGATCCACTAGTTTGGGGTATGTTCAGACATCAAGAGGAGGAAGATGAAGAAGTAAGGGAAGGAGTTATTAATCAAATCATATAATATCTTGTAGCCAATATGGTTAGGAGTATCAAATCAGCCAAGACATCAAGTGCACGCTCGGAAACATCAAGTAAGCAGCTGAGATCATCATCGGCGAATGTTCCATCGCCAAGATCCAGTGGGTATCATAATCAGCACTCGGTGGAGTTTGCCAATCAGGAATCAACCAGTCCCTACGGTTCCTATTCCAGTCCATCGATATTCCCCAAGTTCAACTCGAGTGAGTTTGACATTGTAGTATCAGCAGATCATAATAAACTGTGATGTGATGTAATGTAGTGCCACCCCAAGGAGATAAATGGTTATGTTGTTGTTGTATTACATAGGGTTATAGATTCGTATTATATATAGTTGGCAGAATGTAGTAGTGGACAAGCCAAGTGGAAGATACCAGATATCCATCAACGTCCAGGTGGTGTGTGATTGATTACTTGAACAAATCATCCTCCTCCTCGGTGAGGTTGAAGAGAGATGACGTCTCCTTCTTCTGGGAGCTGGAAGGCTGGCTGGATGCCGAGGCCAATGATGTACGTGAGTTGCCCTTTAGTGCGGCCTCCTTCTTCTTCTCGTACTCTGAAAGGAATTTGTCATCAGAACCCTTGTTGTTGGCTTTGTCTGGGGTCTTGACTTCGACTTCCTTGGCAGCGGCGGCTCTCTCCTCGTTCTCACGTCTCTCTCTCTCCTCTTGCTGGCGCTTCTTCTCCTCTCTCTCCTTCTCGGCGGCGGCAACAGCACGCTCACGCTTCTCTCTGTCCTCCTTCTCTTGTCTATCCTTCTTCTCCTTGTCCTCCTTCTCGCGTCTCTCACGCTCGTCTCTTTCCTTTCTCTTCTTCTCCTCGGCGGCAGCAGCCTTTCTCTGTTGCTCCTCCTGCTCCCTCTGTTGCTCTTCCTCGTCATCGCTTGGCTCTTCAACCTTGACGGGTGCCTTCTTTGGGGCGGGAGTCTCCTGCTGTGAGTTCTTCAGCCTCTCTCTTCTGTCCTTCTCCTCTTTCAGCTCCTGTTGTTGTCTTAGCTTCTCCTTCTCACGTTGAGCCTCAATCTCCTTGGTCTTGTCCGAGGCAGGGGCAGCGACGTGGTCGTCGTCATCCTCGTGTGACTTGCGTTTGGCCTCAAACTGATGCTGTGGCTTCAGCTTGCCAAAGCCCTCGCTGTAGTTGCCCTTGGACATGAAGGTCTTCTTGAAACATGGCTTGCAGTAGGCCTTGGACTCCATCGAAGCGTATGAACCCAACTTGAGCTGGGAGTTACAGAAGGCACATCTGAAACAGGCCTTGTGGAATACTCTCTCGTCAGCAGACAGTCTCTCAGTGTTGTAGACGGTCTTGGCACAAACAGTGCACTTCTCTGAGCCGAGTGACTGTGGCACCTCGTTGTTCTTGGCCATCTTCTTGAACATGTTCTTGTTGGGAGCGCCACCACCAGTGGTCTCCTCCTCGCTCTCGCTCTCAGACTTAACCTCTGGCTTGTTCTTGATGGTGGGCTTCAGCTTGGGCTTCTCTGGCTCGGCAACCTCTTCCTTCTGGACAGGTTTGGCCAATGGTTTGGCCTTGGGCTTCTCTGGCTCTGGAGTGTGTTCGGCAACCTCCTCCTCCTTCTCCTTCTTGGGGGCGGCAGACTTCTTGCTGGTGGCCTTTGGCTTGACGACTGGCTCCTCTGGCTCCTCGTTGGAGTCATTGGAGGCGGTGGAGCTAGCACGATTCCTTGAGGGAATGCGATACTCGTCTTTGCTGTCATCGACGTGTCCACTCTTCAGGTCATTCTTGATGTACTTCTCAGTGATACCGGCACGGCCAGACAGGTTGAGAGGTGTGGTGTTACCCAATGGACCCTTGTTGTAGACGATCTCGACACCGCCACCCTTTGGCAAGGACTTCTCGGTCTTGTTGTAGAAGATCTTGGCGTTCTCCTTGATGCCCTTGAAGTTCTCGGTTCTGGAGGTGTCGTCTGGTGATGTACCCTTGCCATAGTTGGCACCGGCGGCAGCCTTGAGCTTGTTCTCAATGATGGTGTCAGAGATCTCGTCTCTGGACATGACCTGCAGTTGAGTGTGATGGTACTTGAAGAACTTGTCAACGTGTGGCTTGTGCATGTTGGCCTTGGCCTTTGCAATACCAGACAGTATCTCAGGGACGTATCTAATGAGCATTAAGTTAGGGATTATTCCAATCCATCAATCAATCGATACTTACGTCATAAAGACAAACTTGGCACGATCAGAGTCACCGTATGGGACACGGAGGTATCCGTACATGACCTCCTCCTTGAGGTTGGACAGCATCTCCTTGAGACCACCTGAGCCAGAGCCGTAGAGTGAGAGAGTCTTCTTCATGTTGCCATAGCCAAGGAGCATCCAGTTGGTGGAAGAGTCATCGTCTCTGATGTCCTCCCAAGCGTCGCGCATCTCTGGTGCAGAGACATCGCACTCAACGTCTGGGTTCTCACCAGTGGACTCCTTCTTTGGAGCTGGTGCAGCGGCGGCCTTCTTCTTTGGTGGCTCATCCTCGACAACGACCTCCTTCTTGGAAGACGATGATAATGGTGCATCCTCAAAGAACTTCTTCTTGTCAGCAGTCTTCTTTGTTGATGGTGCGTCCTCCTCCTTCTTTGCGGGGGCCTCGACGACTACCTCCTTCTTGGGTGATGGCTCCTCGGCGACAAAGGCATTCTTCCTGCTAAAGACTGAAGTGGCAGCCTTGGGGGGTTCCTCCTCTTCATCCTCCTCCTCGACGACGACTTCCTTCTTTGGAGCAACTGGGAGGGCTCCTCTGACTGGTCTCTTCTTTTCAGCGGCGGCGGCAGCTTCAGCCTCTTGTTGCTTCTTCTTTTGGGCTTGAGCATCGGCTTCTTGTTGACGCTTCTTCTCAGCCTGTGCCTCGGCCTCCTGCTGTCTCCTCTTCTCTGCCTTGGCATCGGCCTCCTGTTGTTGTTGACGCTTCTTCTCAGCCAGAGCATCAGCCTCCTGTTGTTGTTGTCTCTTCTTCTCAGCTTGAGCATCGGCGGCTTCTTGTTGTCTTCTCTTCTCGGCTCTGGCTTCAGCCTCCTGTTGCTGGGCATCAGCGGCCTCTTGCTGTCTCCTCTTCTCAGCAGCCTTGGCATCAGCCTCCTGTTGTTGCTGTCTCTTCTTCTCAGCTTGAGCATCAGCGGCATCTTGTTGTCTCCTTCTCTCTGCCTGTGCCTCGGTATCCAACTGTCTCTGTCTGTCAGCCTCCTCAGCCTCCTGTTGTCTCCTTCTCTCGGCCTGGGCGTCGGCGTCGGCCTGTCTCTTTCTCTCAGCCTGTGCCTCAGCATCTTGTTGTCTTCTCTTTTCGGCTTGAGCATCAGCCTCTGCCTGTCTCTTTCTCTCGTTGGCTTCGTGCTCTTGTTGTCTACGCTTTTCCGCCTCGGCCTCAGCATCCAGCAGTCTCTTCTTCTCGGCCTGGGCGTCGGCCTCCAATTGGGTCATCCTCTCAGCCAGCTGTTGCTTGTGGAAGGCAATGTCGCGCTCCTTCTGTGCCTCGATCTCCTTCCTCTCCTTCTCCTGGCGGGCGATCTCTGCGGCCAGCGACTGCTCCAACTCCTTGGCCTTGGTCTTCTCGACCTCAATGAGGGATTGGGCATCCTTCTGGCGCTGGTTCTCCTGCTCCAACAACTTGGCCATCTCTCTCTCGCGCTCCTCCTGGATCTGACGTTGCTTCTCGCGCTCCTTGGCCAGCTCGGACTCAAAGTGGGCCTCACGGCGCTTCCACTCCTCATCCTCATCGCGACGCTTCTTCTCGTAATCCTCGCGACGGCGTTGCTCGCGCTCACGATCTTCCGTCTCTCTCTGTCTGTCCTCTGCCTCGCGTTGTGCCTTGAGACGCGACTTCTCCTCGCGTTGGGCCTCAAGCTCACGCTCGGCCTCCTTCTGCTTGGCCAGCAACTCAGCCATCTCCTTGTTGCGCTCCTCCTCTCTCAGACGGTTTCTCTCGTCATACTCGCGCTTCCTCTGCAGGTTCTCGAGCTTGAGTTGCTCGAGATGGAGCTTCTCCTCATTCTCGCGAGAGTGCTTTGAAAGTGAGTCCAAGTCCAACTGTTCACGCTCCATTCTATCGCGCTGCTCTCTCAGCTTCTGCTCATTCTCCTCAATCTCTCTCATCCTGTTCTTGCGGCTGACCTCCAATTGTGCCAGCAACTCCTCGTTGTGCTTGAGCACAGCGTTTGAGCTGTCCACCTGCTTCTCCATAGTGCTCTCTGTTTGTGTGAATGATAGTGTTTGTTAGTTAGCTGCGCGTTAACATGTCCACACGACGCTGGCCACGTACCATTAGTAACATTGGTGTCCTTGAGGAAGAGGTTCATCTGGTTGGCGAGCTGCTCGCGCTCAACGCGGGCCTCTTTGAGTTGGAGGAAGATGGAGGACTTGAGTGCCTCGAGGTACTTGCGATCCTCCTCACGCAACAGACGCTCCTGGGAGAGGAAGTCGCGCTGCTCTTGCTGCAGCAGGTCGGACTTGTGGTTGACGATGCTGTTGATCTCGTACTTGACCTTTTGCACCTCGCTCTTGAGACGTTGCTCGCACTCAAACTGTAGCTGGTTGATCTCGGACTGGATCAGCATGGCGCTGTCCTCTTGGACGCGCTTGCCCTCATTGCGGGCATATGTTGAAGCCAGGCCGTTGACGGCGGGCAGCAGAGTGCCGCGCCACTGGTCCGAGAGATAGGTTGCGACGTAGTCCTGCATGGACTCGCGCTCACGCTTGGCCACCACCTCGATGGCCTCGCGGAACTTGCCCAAGTCTTCATTGATTGTGTTGCGTGTGAGTGCCACGTCCGCGGTGATCTTGTCCATGAGACGGTTGACGCGGGCCGATTCCTTCTCTGAGGCTGATGAGACCTCTGTGCGCAGCTCCTTGCTGTAGGTCTCGAGGCGCTGCAGCAGGTTGGAGACGACGCCATCGAGACGTGCGCCGACAACTGTGGCCGAAGTGGTGATCTTTGAGTCGAGCGTAGTGATCGAGGTGTTGAGACGATTGTCGAATGAGTTGGAGACGCTGCTCAGCTTCTTGTCGAGGTTGTTCTCAGTTACACCGATCTGGGACTCGAGTGCTGACACGCTGCTGGTGATGCGCTGCTCGAGCGCGGCCTCAGCGGTGCGGGCCTTCAGCTCGCAAGTGGCGACTGTGGCCGAGATCTTCTTGTCCAGTGTGTTCTCGCCGGCCTTCATGTGAGCGTCGAGGTTTGTGATGCGATCCTGCAGATCGTTGGCAATGTCGTTGAGACGTGTGGACATGGCTGCCTGTGCGGTGCGCGCCGAGTCTGATGCGGCGGCCTGGCTGCTTCTCAGCTGCTCGTTGAGCGATGCCTGATTGGTTCGCAGCTGCTCGTTTAGCGTCGACTGGTTGGATCTGACCTGCTCCAGCAGCGATCCAGCGGCTTCGTTTGCGGTGGACTGATGTGTGCGCATCTGTTCGTTCAACGACGAGTGATTGGAGCGCATCTGCTCGAGAAGCGATGTGACGGCTTCGGACGAGGCGGCCTGGTTGGCACGCACCTGGTCCTGCACCGAGGAGATGGCGGCGCTCAGACGCTGGTATAGAGTCTTGAGCTTGTCCTCGAGTCCGGCGACATGGCGCTGCTCAATCTGCTCGTTGAGCACGGACATGTCTGGGCCGAGATTGTCCTTGATCCACTGGGTGATCTTGCCGCGTGTGGCCTTCTCCTCATTGATGAGACTGGAGTGATTCTTGAGCATCTGGTCGACAGTCCTCAGCTGTTGATCCACCGTTCCAAACTGTTCGCGCTGGTTCTGTTGCACCAACTTTATATCGACAATCTCATTCTTTAGCGACTTGAGCAACTGTGTCTTTGAGTCGACTCCAGCTGCGTTTGAGGCCATTCTTTATTTGTTTGTTTGATTGATTTAAAATATAATATATATGTATAGATATGAATACAACCTAATAATAATGTTTACAACTACAACTACTTATACAACAACAATATTACAATGATGTGGGGGTCTGTATCTGTACCTGTTTATGTGTATGTTTATGAGTTGGTGTGAGGTGAGTGAGTGAATGAGAGAGGACCGATGGATACTTTCAAAGTTGTGTTTCAAGCCCCCTTTGCACCTGAATCAGATATTTCAAATGAATTTTCACTTGAATCAACTGATCATTGAATCACTTTGTGTGTGTCTATGTTTGAATGAATGAATGAATAATTGATCAAATAGATATACAATTGATGTATATATCTTCAATAATGTTATGATGTATTTGATTCAAACAAAGAGATTGAATGAAATTGATCAAAATCTTTGATTTATGGGATGCTAGATCAGAATGAAAGTTGATTGAGGTGGTGATGATGGGACACGTCACTTTGAAAGTAGTTTTTTGAAGTTGAAGAGGTAGTAGTTGTATTTGTGTATAATGAGTAATAATAATAATAATAACAATCAGATTGGAGGTAGTGGAGGAATAGGTGTAGGAGCATCAACAACAGGTAAAAGGTTATCAAAGGGTTCACCAACTACAACAACAACATCATCTACAACTACTACTACAACTTCATCATCATCATTACCATCGCCATCATCAACATCATCAACATTATCAAATGATGAACTGTTACAACAACAACAATTACAACAACAGAGACAACAACAACTGTTATTAGAACTACATAGGAAACAATTGACTGTTAAACAATTGATTGAATGGTTGCTCAGAGTGACCATTGACAATGACCATCTCTACCCATCGCTTCGCGACGGTCGCATACTCTGCAAGCTCATGAATCGCTTCCATCAACCAGCCGACTACATCCACTTCAGTGACTTTGAGCCACTCCAACATTTCAAACAGAAAGAGAACATCGTACTATTCTTGAAGAAGTGCAGGTATGTCAATGCCATGTCATGGATGAGAACAATGATATAACATCATCATACTAACAATCAAATGTACATAGACTATATGTACCAGAGGAGTTGGTGTTCCAACCGAATGATCTGCTGGAGAGTGCTAATATGCCCCTGGTGTTGGATTGCCTGTTGGCCTTGTTTGATTACTTCCAAGAGTTCATCAAGAATGATCTGTATAATACTGGTGCACCAGAATACTATTACAACCCAAATGGAGGTATACATTACATGTTCCCAACAACCGATCAATCAAACAACATGGACAACAACAACATGGACAACTCATTGCCTGAACTTGTTGAACAATATCAACAATACTACAACAACAACAACAACAATGAGACAATGTATCAACAAGATAGTATGATGACACCAAAGAAGGGAATCAATGGATATATATTGGACGCGATCATTGTATCTAGGGACTACATATTGGCACCATTCCTAATATCAGTGGCACTTGGATTTGGAATCAAGTTGAGTCGCACGGCATTCGTAAAGGTGTCGGCACTACTCGCTAGACATTGTTCCACTTCGAGCACCACAACTGCCGCGTCCACACTACTACAGGACACAACATCACTATTCAACACCAATGCTCTGTTGAACATGCTCGATAGCTTTAAGCAGTATATCCATCAATTCATCGACAAGGCATTGGTGGCAACATCATCATCATCCACCACTGGAGCAATCACATCATCGAGCTAAGTTCATTCATTCATTGATTGTTCGATAGATAAATGGATACATATATTATACAAGATTAAGTTAAGTTAAAGTAGGTCGACTTCTGGTCTTGGCTCGATATTGATGAATGGGGACATGTTGGACGACATGGACGAGAACTTTCGCTTGAGCTCAGACTCGGTGCAGATGGATGGGATCTTGTCTGGCGAGAGGATGGTGAACTTGTTGTCGCTGGACAGCTTCTTCTCCACGCTTGCCTTGTTCCAGGAAACGCCGTATGGGATGATGGAGAATGGCTGCTGCAGGAACTTGTACACTTCGACGTTGGTGAAGCTCGACACTAGCATTGCCAAGCCATTGTGAGAGAAATGCGGTACAAAGTCCTTGTTGTTGACAAAGAAGTTGTAGTCCTCAGAGATGATTGAGAATCCACGCTCAGAGTATTTGACCAGACGATGTTGATAATGTATATCACCATGTAGCGTCCATGTTTGATTGTTGACAAAGTTACTCCTATAGTTCAATGACTCCATTGATCTATACAGGCAGTACACCTCTTGTCCATCATATCCAAACGAACTACAATTGATATCATTCGTCACCAATAAGTGTTCGATGTTAAGGTATGGTCTAAAGATTGATTGATTGAATGAGTTTGAGTGAGTTAGTGAGTGATCGATTGATTGGAATGAATCCAGAAGGGATACATACTCTAGATGGAATGAGATGGTGCGGTATGGATAGTGACAGGCGACTGAGATCACACCTTTGAATGAGTGGATGATCGTGGGCACTCTTGGTAGATGTGAGATGTACTCCATGATCCTGTTTGAGATCTCAAGACGGTCAAGACCATGGAAGTATATGTTGATATCACTCTCTTGATATCTCTCAATATCACCAGTTAGACAACTGGTCAATATTGAACCGACAAGTAATGTGTTGTCCCAGTTGAATGTGTCTGTGATGGTGCCTAGTGTCATCAACTTCATGTTCTCGTTGAATTGATCTCTCTTGACAATTGATGGTGATCCAAATAGTAGTGACTGCTCTGCTTTATATACATATTCATTCTGGTTGGACCATTGCTTGATGATGAACATAGAATAGTTGTCATATACATTGATCTTGAAGTTGTTGTTGTAGGGAGGTACGAAGATGTTCTGAGCGATGCCCTTCTCGTTGGAGAATGAAAACCAATGATCATGATCCAATGCACTTCTAAGTAGTTGTGATGGTGTTGGAAGTCTAAGGAACTCCTTCTCCTCGGGTTTTATCTTTCTCAAAATTGCCTGTAGTGCATCGAATCCATTTGGAGTACTATCATTCAAACACTCTGTAATGAAGTCCTCCAGTAGTCTCTCTGGTAGTGCCTCGAGGTATGTATCAATGTCCTTGGGACATCTACATTATGATAGAATGATTTAGTGATTGGTTAGTATCTTTACAATATCTATTATTTTGGAATACATACATCAACATCTTTTGTCTCAAGACACCAAGTAGCATGCGTTGGAGTGATGGTATCCTGTTCTTGGGTGGGGTATCAGGTGTCAATGTTCCAAACAGGTCTCCATCTGGATCGAAAGAGTTTGATTGATTGAACTCCTTTCCTGTGAGTTTGAGATACCTAGGATTTTCAAGAAATATTAATATCATAATTAATTGATTAAGTGGAAACAATAATATTTACATTTCTCTAAACTTGTCTGTGCACTCAGTTAGGGATCTTGAGGTGAACTCTATCCTCTTGAGAGGTGACACCATGTCATTACCCTCGAGGTACAAGAAGTTGAAAGTGTCCGATAGGTTCTTCTTGGGTATGAACAACTTTACAATAATCTTATTATTGTCTTGGTTGTATCTGTACAGGTATGCCTCATATCTTACCTTGGCCTCCTCATCCTGGTAACATTCTGTCTGGAACAAGCAGTTCTCATTGAAATACATATTATAATATACCTGAAACAAGATGAACGGTGTAAATATGATTGATTAATTGATTGAATGAGTGAATAAAAGTACATACATGATTGTTCAAACTTGATTTGAGTGCTGAGATGACTTTGCCATTGCGATCAAACTTGTTGAGCTTCTGGAGCTGAGGTACCTTGTTGTACTTGCTGTATACTAGTGTGTTGAGGAACTCTTTGAGATGTCCGATTCCAACTAGTTGTAGTTGTGCAATACAATCAACCATATGTGATATATTATTGCTAACAACTGGTGCATTATTACCAAGTAGTTGGAAATTACTTAGTAGACATTGTTGATATTGGAAATCGGACAATATAGATTTGATCTTGATTAATCGCTCATCCATTGGTATGGACTTGTCGTTATAAATATTGAATGATCTATACCATTTATCACGGATTATAATCTGGTTGCCAACTTGTGCATCGGTCATCCTGAAGCTGACCAATACATCATCAACCAAAGTATTATGATCATAGTTATCCTTTGAAAATGGTTCATCATTAATTGTATTTGAAGCCAACAGCTTCTTAATATTCTTTTGGAATAATTCCATTATTATAATTATATGTATTATATTTAATTGATTGTAGATTGATTGAATAAATAAATATTGTTGGAGTAATAAGTTAACTTTGAGTTGATTCTGTATTTGTAAATAATTATTATTTTATTATTCTTAAGAATATTACTAACATAAATGGAATAAACAGACCTTCGCATAATTGCTATACTTACTACTTTGGTGTAGAATCGTCTAGAGGGCACCATTCTATTCAAAGTTCCATGTACGATTTGGAACAGTACACCGGGTCATGTAGGGATAGAGTCGAAGGGACCAGCCCTAGATGAGATATACTTGTTCTGGTTGATGAACTATTCCATCTATAGACGCAGACGATTGCCCAATAAGGTAGTTTCCTTTTTAGTCCAAACACAACGTCGTGGATCGTTGGATTTTCAAAGACTGGGACCCAAAGTGTTGAGTCAAAAAGACTAGATTTTCCTTTTCTGGACTGTTTTTTGTTTGGTTGTTGGTGGGTGGTTGTGTCGAGTGTTGTCTTGCTCAATGATGATGATGGAGATGACACAAGTTCAAAGTAATAGAATGATCCGAGTTAGATTGACGCAGTTATACTAAATAGGAAGGTTTATAGGAGACTTTCGAACTTGAACTTCTATTTATAATAAATAGTTGTAACATATATATTTTATCAATGTACCTTCCTTTTTCAATAACCAAAGAATACAGATATCACCAGGGTGATGTTGAGGAAATAATTAGAACTTTGATTAGACAATTCTTAATAATTAATATATAATATATTCCCAGTGATTGATTGTTTGTAGATTTCTTAAACTGAAAGATATTTGGATGAATGAAAAATGAATGAATGAATGGATTGATGACCTCATCACACTTGTGGATGCAAGATCAAACACATTATTGAGATACATAATATATTGTTTTAGAAACAACTCTGTTCCGAACATAGATCAGGATCAATGGAACTCAGATGGTCACATCATTGACCATTTGAGACCTAATAATGTATTGATCTTGGGAACCCAAGCGATGTTTTGTCGCTTGGTTTTTACTTGTTTCTCCCATGCCCATCATTTTCGGATCAATCAACTAAACACACTCATTTTGAACGAATTGTTATTTTATTCGATTGATTGAGATACAAAGTCAAGACTACCAATAATAATAATAATTTGTTATATATATATAATATATAATAATTATGATAAAGATATTAATACTTATTGTTGTATTAATACAACTGTCCTTGGTATTGGCTTCCAAGGAAGCTGTCCTTCCAAGTGAACAATGTATCACAGATATAGAACACATGTTATTCTACACTGAACCAACCTTGGATGCTGGAAGTATGTACTTAATCATTCTTTCAATCAATCAATCAATCATCCAATTGAAATACTAATTTATTTTTTTATTAATAATTAGTGATCATGAATACTGGAAGAGGTCCTGGTGATCTTGGAAATATTGATGACTGTTTGGGAATGGCTCCAAGTGCACATTATTGTGTGTATCAATCAACAATTAATGTTCCAGACTATGGTCTATATACTTATGTGATTGGATTGTGTGTTCCTTCAAGTTGTAATACTACCGAGGATCTCTCCGCTGCAATCTTGGAGATGTTGGCTGTACAAGTTGTGTTTGCCTATCCAGGAAATGAAACAGTTAGCCACTGCTATAACTCTTATGACAACATCACTGTAAAGTCATGGACCACTGGTGCCAAGGTAATGGTCGGTGTCTGTACATTCTTTGGTCTGATGATGGCCATTGGCACGATCGTTGAGTATCTGTCCATCAAGTATCCCCGTGGATTCAAAAAGTCCGATGAGACCGAAGCTTTGTTGGATGGATTTGGAATGATCCGCGAGAATGGCTCTGGTGAGCCAGTCAACGAGCAACAGCCACTTGGAGAGAGATCAAAGTTTGCCGCCGTGTTCCTTGCCTTCTCTTTGATATCCAACTACCGATCATTCACCCAAGGCGCCTCTTCAAACCGTCGCTTCGATGCCCTCGATGGAATAAGGACCCTGTCAACATGTTGGGTGCTCCTTGGTCACTCCCTCCTATTCTCTGCCCAACTTGGAATTGACAACATATCATACGTCTTTACCGACGTGCGCCAGTTGTTCACATTCCAAGCCTTGCCTGCTGGGGAGTTCGCTGTGGACATCTTCTTTATGCTAAGTGGTTTCCTCGTGGCTCACACCGTGCTGGTGCAACTGGACAAACGCGAGGAGAGTGGCAAGGGCTCAGGTCTATTGTTCTGGCTCCAATACGTCGTTCATCGTCTACTCAGACTGTCACCACTCTACTACTTCCTACTGTTTGTTCTCTGGCAACTGTCGCCAATGTTTGGAAGTGGCCCACTCTGGTACCAATACAACGTGTCGTCCAGCTGTGACCAATATTGGTGGACCAACTTGTTGTACATCAACAACATGTACCCTGCCACATTGGACCAAGAGTGTATGGGTTGGTCATGGTACCTGGCCAACGACATGCAGTTCTACCTTCTTGCGCCATTCGTTCTCTTGGCCTACCGCAAGTTCAAGCCAGCAGGGTGGTTGATGATCGTCGCTCTGTTGGCAGTCTGCTTCACGACCAACATCTGGATCACCATCAAGTTCCACTTGGCCACATTCTTTGACCTGTCGCCCCAGGTCACCGACTTCACAACCGACATCTACAGCAAGCCGTGGACTCGCGTCGGTCCGTTCGCAGTCGGTCTCGCCGTCGCCCTATTGTACCGTATCGAGAAGACTAGAGAGTTGTACAACAAGCCTCTGTTCAGATACACAGCCTACATTCTCGCGCTGAGCATCACCTTCTTCTTCACCTACATACCCTACACATCATTCCACTCAGACAACGGATGGAACAACACTGAGAACGGATTGTACAATGGATTCGCTCACACTTTGTTCACGGTCGGTCTTGCCCTATACATGATGTCGACGTTCTATGGCCATGGAGGTGTGCTCGGTCAATTCCTCGAGCTGCCCATCTTCAAGTACTTCTCCAAGTTGACGTACTCTACATATTTGATACATCCGATTGTGATATTCACCGGACTGTTCTCTCGCACAACCTTCACGCACTACTCACCGACAGAGTTTGCATGGATGTACACTGGTAACACTGTTCTATCATTCGCAGCAGCCTTTGTAGTACATCTTGCCGTTGAGAAACCATTCGTGAACCTCGAGCGACTCATCCTACCAAGTCGCAGACAATCATCAAGTCGTCCATACGATCACAACAAGGATATCAACTAACTATATTATTGTCATCATCCTCTGTCTGTTCATGTTTGATTGATTGATTGACATCGAATAAACTTAAGTTTGTTGTTTGAGTCAAACACAAGTCACTTGTTTCCAAGAACCAAGTTGTCAAGTTGGAGTGAGTTGACGATGAGCTCGAGGGAAGTGTGTTTGGGTCACATTGTTGCTCGTTGCTTGTTGTACGCACACAACAAGTACAAGATGACTAACTATCTCATTCAATCACACAAGTCAGCAATCGCAACAACGTGGCAATCAATCAAACAATCAGATCATCTTACGAGCAACACTGGTGTTGAATGACTGCGAGCGATTTATCAACCAAGGTCAAGGTTACCAATCTTTGTTAAGATGTGCCAACAACAGACCTAAATGATTGATTGATTGACTGTTACCAACAACTTTACTTGGATAATCTATTGGAGTAGTTGGTGTAGACCTCATTTATTGTGCGATATAATGGTGGTGTTCAACTGAGAAGGGAAGGTGGAACCGATCACACGGGTTACCAACAAGACTCTCTAACAATCCCGACCCCTCAAACCACACATCACTCGTCAAAAGTGATCAAGAGTTCCATTTCGACCTTGACAGGCGACGGGCTAGACACGCTTTGGACATAGGTCGCAAATCATGGACCTATTTTTAGTAATGAAAATGACAGATTACAATATCTTGATACTTTATAGTATGGCGTATCAACAAAAATTTCCAAATCATCTTATAATGGTATCTTATGAAGGGATGATAAGAATCCCTCGTTGACAAAGATGGCTCGCAACTCGATCGTTAAGTCATGACTGTGGTTCTGTGAACCGTTTTAGAGGAGAGCCATACCAAATAGCATCACGTAAAGGCTACACATCGGATTCAAGCTCCTCCTCTTCCTCTATTCGCTCCAATGCGTAGCGTTGACTATCCATCAATCTTGAACTCACTTGTCTTCGATAACTTGTACACACTAAATCAATCAATCAACCAACAAAGATGTATAGTTGTAAACATAATCAACTTGGTACTGTACTCTTTGTGCTTGTGTCATTGACACTGGCATTCAATTGTTCAACAACAGCAGCAGCAGATCTGAATCCAAAAGAATGTATGTTTGTTTGATCAAGTTCCTACATTCACTCACTCACTCCATCCATCACCTCAATAACACTCATCAATCAATCAAAGTGGCATCAATTCGATGGATAATCCAACAATATCAAATAGGATGGAACTTGACTGGTACTACATGTCAACAGATTAGTCCAGGGGCAATCAGTCTCACTTGTCTAGTTGACAAGGCCAAGAATGAGGAATCAATCACTAGAATGTATGTGTACAGTTCAATCGATCAATCAGTCAATAATACATAATAACCATCACAACATATATTTAGATCAATTAATAATCTACCAGTGGTGAATCAAGGCAATCCAGACCCCAACTTAGTCTCATTGATCTTTCCAAACGTCACCTACTTCTCATTGAACAACCTTGTCCGTGTCAATAAGAGTTTCCACATACTAAGCCTTGTGGACAACCCAGAAAACAGTAAATGGGCTAGCATTGGGTAAGTAATTGGTCCAATCCAATGGACCATTCCTCCAAACGGCTACCTCTCTAACTAACTAATATTTTATAATTATTTGCTTAGCTTGTCAAGCCAGCTTGCTGATCCAATTGTAATTCCAGACACATTCCCAATATATTTGAAACTTACCGCTTTGTAAGTAGTATTCAATCAATCAATCAATCATTCATACATCAAGTTAGTTCTAACATAATTTATTATTTGTTAGCCAAATGTCTGCCGTTAGGTTTGCATCAAATGTACCTCAGTCCTTGTTCTCAACACCAACGTTGATCAACTTCTCATTGTTGAATATAGACTTTACCAGTCCAAACTTTACTATAATGTTTGATACAACATTGGTTTATCCCAAAATGAAATCAATGTAAGTATCCACCATCTACTACAATGACCAGCCATGGCAAGATCGATCACTAACACCTACACACAGCCAGATAGCCTTTAATAATCCACCAGCATATACCAAATTTGTATATGATGATTATCATTTCCCTTCCTTAAGCATGGTGTAAGTATATCTCAAAATACCAATCAATCAATCAATCAATCAATTATACTTACCATTCAAACTTCTGGAACACAGTCAATACAACTCTTTATATCCATACAATGTGACCATTGACCACTCGAACGTAACCGATATGTAAGTTGTACAATACATTATAGTTTGTCACTCCTCAACTCACTTACACCAACATCAATCTATCAAACAAACAAGCCAATTCTCTGCCATCAAGTTATATAATGCCAACAGTACCTTTGTCACATTAGCCAGAGCACCAGCTGCCAAATCAATGTAAGTAGATATAATAACTATAATGAGCAAAGTGATCAATTTCTAACCAATCCATCAATAACTAAATCAATACATAACAGGGGAATGTACTTTGTCACATTCACATCCAACATCACACACTTGTCAGTTCTGGATACAGTGAGATTGTCCAACACCAATGAGATCGTTGCGGCCAAGAATTTAATGCTAGTGTATGTTCATTAATACATCTCCATCAAGCCATGCACTTTTACTAATATCATATCGATCGAATTTACTATGTAGACAATACGCTGGTCCAACATTCACCAGGTTTCCATATCCCAATATATTGTCCAATTTTGGTTCCAAAGTGTGAGTATCAACTACATCCCAATCAATCTATACCTGTACAATTACTAACCAACCCTTCCAATTCCAAAAATAATAATAGTAATGTATTTGATACAAATATTACTGGATCTCTACCAGATTTGTATGCGGGTAATCGATTGAGTCAATTTTATGCACCAAAGAGCTATCCTACTCCAACGATCACTGGTACAGTGCCAGACTACTTCTGTTCAATTGAAACAGTGGATATTTCAGGCACGATGGTCACCAACGTCCCAGATTGCATGTATTGTTTCTGGAACATCACTACCAATGTCTGGTTGCCGCCATCAGTCATTCCTCCACCACCAGAATTTGTCTGCAGTATGTATATTTAACCGTGGAACAATTCCTCACACTCACTCACTCACTCTATCCACTCAATCAATATAGAAACTGGTGTTGACAATACATACTTTGTATTGCCAAGGGATAGTGTGCTACCCTATCCCATCAAGATAACTGGATTCAATCTTGGATACCTTATAGCAGGTGACTTCTCCCCAGCTACTAAGTTGTCCAAAGTAATGCCAAACACATGGTTCAAATATGCTGCCAACACATCATCTGGTTCAGAAACACTAGTATTCTCCACCTCCAAGAACATCAAGTATACAATTGGATGGCAGATAGACGGTATGTATCACATCACCTCAATCAATCAATCGATCGATGGATCACTCACTAACTCACTCGCTCAATCAATCAATATTAAATAGTTACCAAAGTTACCTATGTACTTGGTGAGGTCAATGGCAATGTGATGAATATTACAATTAATGGAACGTTCCATGAGGAATACCCTTATGTTGTTTATATTTATGGACATCGTTGTAAGATCTCGACTATGTTCTCTCAGGCATTCTGTCAAATTGATATCACACTACCCAAGTTGGACAATATGGCCAATATATCATCTGGATACTCAGACCCAATCATCATACCAGTGAACCAATATTGTAAGTCATCAATCAATTAATCCATCAATCAAACACTAACATTAATCAATCAAACATATGTAGTCCTCCCACTTGTAAAGACTGCAACACCACAAAGATTGACTATTGATGGTGGCCAGGTGGTGCTAACTGGATACTATGGACAAGTGTATATGAATTCGACAGTATGGATCAATGGATTGAATTGTCCAATTGACAAGGTTAACATCACCGGCGACTACAACTCACAATTGGTATGTACCATTGGCGGCGGCCTGGTGCCCGGTATGGCCAACGTCACTGTCAACACAGAAGGTCTTATCCCATTCACCTCATTCCTGTTGTTGCAAATATGTAAGTCATTCCCCATTCGATCGTTCAATCATACATTCACTCGCTCACTCATACATCAATCAATCAGATGACAACACTATACCAGTTGTTGATCCATGCGTTAATCCAAGTGGAAAGAATGTACAATGTGCTGGCAATGGACAATGTTTGAATGGTGCATGTTGGTGTAATGAAGGTTATGGTGGATTCTATTGCGAGGAGAGGGTAACTGCTGGTGTGGTCATACTTCCAAACGCAACAGCACCAACTGTTGACATTGTTACCACCAGCTCGCTGTTCCAATTCAATGTCGTGGCGATCCAAGAGGTGGACTCAACATACACTGTGATCAAGGAGCTAATCACCGATCGTTGGTTGTTTAACGAGACTACCATTGGACCACTCAAAGTGTTTGATTACATGTTGAACATCAACGGAACATCATCTGGCGATCAACAATGGGGTGATCTCAAAGTGATGGTCCAGTTCTCACAGTCGTCTGAGTCCAGACAGGTGGACTTTGCCGATCACACAATCAGATATTCCGCCAACTCACTCAAGATGGGACTCAACATCACCAACTGGCAATTTCAATCCAATACTCATATGTTGCGTGTTGTCTTCAAGAATGATCTGGATATCCCAGCCGACGAATCCTGCCAGACAAGCAACGTGCAACAGCAACTCGATCCATTGGCCAACCTCCAGTTCCTCAAGGTGATCCACAGCGATGTCACATACTTTGGACGCTTCCTGCCCTACGCCTTTATCGATGGCCGAGTGTGCTACTCGCTCAACCACATCATTAACTCGACCGCCACCAATGAGACATCCTACATTGGCACAGTGTTGCCTATGTGCCAAGAGTGCTGGATCGATCCAGACTTCACGGTGTTGACCACAGTCGAAGGCCAGAACACCTGTGGCGGTGGCTCGAGCGGATTGACCACTTGGAAGATCATCGTCATTGCCGTCGTAGTGGGTCTATTCGTCGTGGCTGCATCAGTTGGAACAGCATTGTACATCAAAACCAAGATGCAATACAACAAAGAGCACAACAGAATATCACAAAGATTACACCAAATGAACAGTAGCAACAACCTCACCTCCAGTACCAGCAGTTCAGGTTTGATCAACAACGACAGCACCAACTCCAATATATAATTGGATGGACCAATACTCCTCCTCCTTCCTCCTGCTTCTCCTTCATTCATTCTTCATACTTCATCTTCTTCTACTTCTACTTCTTACTTAAGCGCTAACAACAATAATAATAATAGTAATAATAAAGGGTTGGGTAGGTCATGTCTACTTGACTCAGTCCACTTCCTTCTTGGAAGTCCAATGGACACTAGTTCTCGAGCTACCTCATGTATTACACTCTTGTTGTCATTGATTCATTCTCTCCCTCTCTATCCCTCATTAACTCATTGGTCGAGTCGAGGACATTCATGTCATGTCATGTCATGTCATACCATGTCAACATTGTTGACCAAGAACGGAAAGAGATAATCAGAATGATGCACGAGAACAAGAACGTGAACCTTGAGCTCTTCGGAATTGAAATTAAAAAAAAGAAAATCAGTGTGGGAAATTTGACTTCACTATTGTGTTTAAAAGTGGTGTGAGAGGGGGAGACACTCACTCCTACATTCTTGATTGTTCACTTTGATGGATGCTCGCAACATCTACATAGTCTAACTATCTATCTCACTCTATTTATACATACATATACACATATACATACACCATACACAATGACTTCATCAAATCCAACAACATTGAACTCTTGGTTGCTATCTGATGTTCACTACCCAGAGGGAATTGACAAGATTGCCTTTGCCAACTTGATGACGGGCATCGCCTTGGCATGCAAGATCACAACAAATGCTATTAAGAGAGCTGGTTTCGAACAGTTGTTTGGTCTGGCCGGCATTACCAACGTGCATTCGGAGGACGTCAAGAAGCTGGACATCATCGCCAACGACGCGTTCAAGGCCGCGCTGACCACCACGCACGAGGTGTTCTGCATGGTGTCCGAGGAGGAGGAGGACATCATCCCCGTGGCCAAGTCGACACAGGGCGACTTCATCATCACGTTCGACCCACTGGACGGCTCGTCCAACCTCGACGCCAATGTCTCAGTCGGCAGCATCTTTGCCATCTGGAACAAGGTCTCCAAGGACCACAACTTCACCAACGCCGACGTGCTGCGCAAGGGTCGCGAGATGGTCGCCGCCGGATACGCCCTCTACGGCAGCGCCACCATGCTGGTGCTGACACTCGGCAACGGCGTCTGCGGATTCACGCTCGACTACTCAGTAGGAGAGTTCGTCCTGACACACCCAGACATCAAGATCAAGTCCAAGGGCTCGATCTACTCGATCAACGAGGGCAACAGCGTCTACTGGGAGAAGGCCACCGCCGACTATGTCAACACAATCAAGTCGGGCAAGAACGGTCGCGCTCCATACTCCTCGCGTTACATTGGCAGCATGGTGAGCGACGTGCACAGAACCCTGCTCTATGGAGGTATCTTCATGTACCCAGCCGACTCCAAGTCGCCCAACGGAAAGCTCCGTTACCTGTACGAAGTTGCTCCACTCTCCTTGATCGTCGAGCAGGCCGGTGGCAGATCATCCAACGGAAAGATGCCATGTCTGGACATCACTCCAAACTCCATTCATCAGCGTGTTCCAGTGTTCATGGGCAGCGAGCAGGATGTCAAAGAGCTTGAATCATTCCACCAAAGCGCCTAAACAACCCATCAATGATCAAAGAGAGTTGGAATAAACACCTGACTGACTGAAGGAAGGTAGTACTACCACTACTTCCCTTAACTATTATATACACGCAACACAGAGACTAGATAGAGATACAAGGGTTGTCACTTGCTGCCTCCGAGGCGAGGAAGTGATTACCAGATTTATTATGTGTGATGATGTACATTGATCCAATGTGGAGACTAATGAGAAGTGCCAGCCAACATTAGGGTCAGTCTATGCTGTGGAATGTGCTTGTCCACCATCCTTTGGACTGGCCAATGGACGTGGCTTGCTCACTGCAGAGATGAACTGAATGATACAAAGAATGAGTCCAACAGCCAACACAACAATTCCAGAGAACAACAGGAATCCACTGTCTCTAATGATCAACAATCCCAAACTATATTGATTGATTTGGTAAGTGAGTGATGAGTGAGTGGATTGATTCCAGGTCAATTGATGGAGTGGACTTACAAGATAAAGAATAGACCCTTGCCAATCCAATAGGTGTAGAATCCGAATAGAGCAAGAATCCTGGCGGGGAAGACTATCTCTAGAATGACGATCATTATACCAAAGAAGATATAATAGACTCCAATGACAAAGTTTGTTACAAAGTGCCAAAAGTCTGTTGCCACAAAGTAATAGATTCCAGAGGCAACGATCAGTATGCCAACCAATATGTTCAACACTGTGAATATCAATGCTACGTTTGCCATGTTTTCTTCTTCTTTGTTTGATTGAATAGATAAATATAATATATATACTTTATACAATTAACTAACTTAACTTAGTAGTAGTTGTAGTATTCGATTATAAATACACAGAGATGTAAGTACAGTATTACAATAAAGTTAATCAAATAAATAACAAAGTAACTGCCAATGATTGAATTTGTACTTTGTTGTTGTCGTCGGCGTGGTGAATGGCATGAGTTGACAACCAACCACACGCGGCTAGTGTCTACGAACTAGCATAGACAAGTGTGGTACACTTATTTTTGCTAATTTTGGTCCTAAAGTCTGAGGAAGGACCTGGCAATGCATATGAGGTGAGACTGAGATGTGTCTATGTGATGTGTGTGTGTGTGTGTGTGTGTATTGTCAATCATTTCAATGAATATTGCCTACTTAATGTTTATTAGGTCTGCAAATTTGTATTCATTCTTTCTCTATCTATCTCCATTTCTCAAGTCTCTAATCATTTTGATGTACATATTTGTACATTATTAATTCAAACAAAGAAATGTCATCAAGATGTAATAATAATAACAACAACAAATAGGTAAATGCTTGAATTCATAATTTACCAATGTAATTGTGTACACGCAAGTACAGACACAATGATTGATGACTACGAATAAGAGACAGAGAGCCTTTTTTGTGTAGCTTATTTGAATGAGCGAACGATAGGATGAGGTGAAGTGATGAGTGAAGGGTGGGTTTGGGTTTGGATTGATGTGTTGGCTTTGATTTTTTGAAATTTATAATTAAATTATGCATTTGTATTCATTTCTATCCATCTATCCCATGGGATAATGGCGATGTCACTTTGTTACTCATCTCATGGTGTGTGAAGAACAGCAACACTCTGTCTGACTGACAACAATATCCACCACCCACCACTAACTCAACACACCCTTCCACCAAACTTGGCTGAATGACTGACTGACCTACTGACTCCATCTTCATTCAAATCAATCAATCAATCATTCATTATATATACCCGTATCAACAATCATATAACTTGTATTATATAAATCTATATTCTTCATATATATTCAAACAAAACACTTGTATTAATAAGATATGTCTATCACATTAAGTAGGTAACAGGGTTACATTGGAAGATCAATCAGTCATACATCAGATAACAGCAAAGATGATCGACGGATAGATGGACAGAGAGATAGGATGATCACTCAATTGAATGGATACTAATATGATATTGATTGATTGAATGAATATAGAGAACGTATTTGCACCAACTCCAACAGTTACACGTGGAAAGCCAGTGTTTGTCAATGCTGATCCAAAGGGAATCAACTTGGTCTACGCAGTTGGTAGCGCAATCGTCATTAGAAACATCAAGGACTCGACAGTTGCCGACCTCTACTACGAGCATCCAGCTCAGACCACTGTCGCTCGTTACTCACCATCAGGCTTCTACATTGCCTCTGGTGACGTGCAGGGCAACGTCAGAATCTGGGACACTGTCAACAAGGAGCACATCCTCAAGATCACACTCAGAGTGCTCGGAGGCCCCATCCTCGATCTGGCCTGGTCGTCAGACTCGCAGCGTCTGATCGCCGTCGGAGACGGCAAGGAGCGCTTCGGTGCCGCCGTCATCTGGGACTCGGGTGCATCATGTGGTGAGATCATTGGACACACCAAGCTCATTCAGTCGGTCGACATCAAGTCGAGCAGACCATTCCGTGCCGCCACCGGCTCTGAGGACTTTGCCGTCAACTGGTTCGAGGGTCCACCATTCAAGTACAACAAGCAGCTCACCACTCACGGACGTTTCGTCAACTGCGTTCGTTTCTCACCAGACGGCAACAAGGTCGTCTCTGTCAGCTCGGACAAGACAGGAATCATTTTCGACGGCAAGACTGGAGACAAGCTGGTCGAGCTCCAGGGTGGACACAACGGAGGCATTTACGGAGCCTCGTGGTCCGCTGACAGCGCCCGCGTCCTCACCGCCTCGGCTGACAAGACCTCCAAGCTCTGGGACGCCACCACTGGTGCCTGCCTCAAGACTTTCACATTCGGTGACACCACCGAGGACCAGCAGCTTGGTTGTCTGTGGGTCGGCGACAGTTTGCTCTCCGTCAACATGTCTGGTGAGATTGCCTTCCTGGACGAGAACAACGTCGCCAAGCCATTGAGAATTCTCAAGGGTCACAACAGACTGGTCAGCGCCATCGCCTACGACGCCAACACCAAGACCCTCTTCTCCTCATCGATCGATGGTGTCCTCTACCAATGGGACCTGACCACCGGTCTCGCCACCCCATTTGGCGGTGTTGCCCACAAGAACCAGATCACCTCTATCCAGGTGCACGGCGACCAGATTGTCACCTGTGCCAAGGACGACAGCGTCAAGATCTCCAAGATCTCCACCCACACCTATGGTCCATCGATCGCCATCGACTCCCCAGCCGTCGGTGTCTCTGTCGCTGGCGACGTCGTCGTTGCCGCCTCGATGAAGTCAATCTACCTCATCCGCGGTGGAAAGGCTGTTGCCACCGTCGCCGCTGCCTGGGAGCCAACCAGCGTTGCCATCTCACCAAACGGAAAGGAGGTCTCTGTCGGAGGCAAGGACGAGAAGATCCACACCTTCACCGTCAACGGTGACTCTCTGGCCGTCGCCGGTCTCCTGGAGCACCACCGTGGCCAGGTCAACTCTGTCTCATACTCGCCATGCGGCACTCTGCTCGCCTCTGCCTGCTCCAACCGTGAGGTCATGGTCTGGGAGGGCAAGAACAAGAAGATCAGCGGATGGGTCAACCACAATGCCCGTGTCAACACTGTTGCCTGGACTTCCGACTCGAAGCACCTCGTCACCGCCTCGCTCGATGGTGCCGTCCTCGTCTGGGACGTCGTCAAGGGTGATCAGCCAGTGCAGCTGAAGAACGCTCATCCAGGTGGTGTCAATGCTGCCGTCTGGACCACCGAGAACTCCTTTGTCTCATGTGGTAACGATGGAGCCATGAAGTTCTTCACCGTCACCTTCAAGTAAATCAGTTACGAACGAACCTTCTGTCCATTCCATCAACTCCTCCCCGCATACACAATAAATAATAATATTTACTTTCCTAAAGTTTATTCATTCATTCATTGTCCAACTATTAATAAGTCATACTATTCGTATATGTAGATTTAATTAATCGTTTGTAAGTTATAACAATCACACACATACACACCCAGGGTGTCATTCAATCATTGATTGACAGGTGACATTCATGATCACACGAACCACACCAACACACACAGATATTATGATCAATCAATCATACACACACAAACAGAGAGATATATAATCAATGTCGAAAGTCAAGTGTCAAGTGTCAAGTGTCAATCAGATGATGTGACTAACAAGGGGGTAGGGTATGTATACAACTGACTTGATATACAGCTTTTTGGCCATGTCAGCTCTCAAGATATCACTGGCAATATGTTTAATCTCATAAACACCAATCAGCAGATAGGCATGAGGACACATATGCATATATATACATCCACTCAATCAATACAATCCTATCCAATCCAATCCAATCAGATCAAATCAATACAACCTCCAACTGAATGAGGTACCATGGTACAGACACAAAACACTTGTTTGAATTGATTGATTGAATATATCCTTTTATTCATTCATTCATTCATTCATCCATACCCTCTTGCCAACCAACCAACTATCATCCATCACATGATTAAGGCATTACCTGATCATTATCATTATTATTACTACAACAACATTACTGTTTAGAGATATTAATTCAATATCTTTAACTGTCAATTCATTCATTCAAATGTATAATATTTATTTGTTACTTTTAATTCTTGTTGGATTTGTTTATTTACCAACTATCAATGGAGCATTCGTCCATGATACTGTGATCAGTCCATGCTCTCCATATCACACCTTCTTGCAACCAGTTGATCACTTTGAAGATGAAAAGGAATACGTCAATCACTACTTCTACCAAAGATTCTGCTTGAACAACAAGTTCGTTACTCCTGGTCATACTCCTCAAACCATCTTCTGTAAGTATTATCCATCCATCAGTCCATATGAAATAATATTAATATAATTATGTAAAGTGATACTTGGAGGAGAGAATCCATTGGACCCTGATCTGGTCAATCATCTTCCATTTATCGATGTGGCTAATGAGACTCAGGCAATGGTAGTTGCACTGGAGATTAGATATTATGGTGAGAGTCTTCCAATGCCAAACTTGACAACTCATCACCTTAGGTTCCTAACAACTGAACAAATGTAAATATCCAACTCCATTGACCTTATCACATTATACTTACTCCTCCATCAATCAATCAGTTTGGAGGATATTGCCAATTTCCAGATTGGATTATCAAACTATCTTGGACTTGCTGTAAATATCCTACACTGTCTCAATCACCGAATCACTCACATACTCACTCAATCAATCAAATAGAATTCCAAATGGATAGTAATGGGATGTTCATATGGAGGTACTTTGGCAACTTGGTATAAGATGAAGTATCCTAATTTGGCTACTGCTGTTGTGGCTTCATCTGCACCTTTGAAGGCTGTAACAAAGTTTGACTCTTATGATAGAAAGATACGTGAGAACTTGGGTCCTGAATGCTCAGCATCCCTAAAGAGACTATTCGATCACATCGAGCATGAGATAATGACCAACAAGAACACATCACTCAAATCATTGTTCAAGTGTAATCAAGAAATGGATGATAGAATGTTCCTATACATGATCTCGGAGACCCTAAGCTACGCCGTTCAATACAACTCCAAACAAAGGGCAATCAGCAACCTCTGTCCCAAGTTAGAGCACGATCCAGAACTAGAAATAATCGATCTTCTTTCAATCTACGTTGGATTCGTCAATGATCTATTCACGAATCAACATGTAAGTTCATCCTACCAAACTTATGGAACTATTCCAATCACTCACGCTCTCACTCGATCAATCAATCAATCAATGTAGATGGAATGCGAGGACTATAATATTTATAATTATGCAGGTGCCGGACCAGACGTATCTGGAGCAAGACAGTGGACATGGCAAATGTGTAGTGAATATGGATGGTTCTTTGTAGGCTCAGACAGTAATACAACACTCAAATCCTCATTGATCAATGTTACATGGTGGGAAGAAGAGGTCTGTCGTATCTTATTCGGCAAGCCAATGAGTCCATTCGTCGACAGGATCAATACAAGATACAGGTAAGGCCATCAATCACCCCAAACACATTCTAAATACTAACATCAACTTGATCATTCATTTAGTATTGACAATATCAAACAAATGTCCAATATACTATTCACACATGGTGACTTTGATCCATGGATGAACCTATCAGTAACTGATCAATGTCAACTTCCATCATCAAACATATTGATAATTCCAGGTGAATGTAAGTACATTGAGTTGATCACATTATAGAATCGAATGGACAAACTAACGCATTGATATTTTAGCTCATTGTGCCAATTGGTTCTCAGAGACAGCTCGTGACTCTGTAGAGTTGAAGAACTCTAGGAAACAGTTGGGCTCATTCATTAAGCAGTATGTCCAGACTACTTGTAATAATGAGTTTTGTCGTAGAGATGGTGGAGTATGTCTTCCAGAGAAGTATAATGATACAATGTTCTTGACAGAATGTATCTCGGCAAACATAACATGTAAGGATGGTATACGAACTGCTATACCAATTGATGAAGTCCTCACTTCAATCACTGGAGCGCATAATGAGCTTCCAGTTGATGGTGCACCACCTGGTGTCCCTGGGTCTGTCTTCATCCATCATCAAAGGCGATCCAAAGGAGTCGACCCTGGATCCAGACCATTTATCGGCCACATCAATCAATCAGACTGCTCAAGAACAAGTCCATGGACCATCAGTACACTAAGCATCATCATTCCATCGGTCATCCTACTCGTCCAACTTTTGTAACAAGTCACGTGATCAAATCTGACAAGTGATCAGTGGTCACGTGATCAAATCGATCACATGACCATCGCCAATCCAATGTACAATCCATTCATCAATCAACTAACTATATATGAACCTAATAAAGGGACTTAAACTACTTTACTTATTACAACACTTCTTGTTCTTCTTGCCAGAGCCGCATGGACAGGCGTCGTTTCTACCGGCCTCCTTCTTTGGAAGGTTGCCGGCACCCAGACGCACACCGCTCTCTGCCAGTCTCGTCCTGATGTACTCCTCGGCGCGCTTGGCATTTGCGTCGGCGTTTTTGTCAAACTCCTGAGCCTCGCGCTCGGTGGTTGGATAGCCGTTGGCCAGTCTGACGATCTGCTCGGTGATCAGCTCGCCCTTGATGATCCTGGTGGTGAATTGGTCGACGGTGAAGCTGAGGTTGCCCTCTGGGAACTGCTGCTTCATCTGCTCGAAGCCAGTCTGGTGAACAAAGTCCTTCTCGTCGTCGAATCTAATCTTCATGTCATTGACACCACTCCATACCAACGAGTGCAGCGATGTTCTAGTATCATAAGTGATGTTCATTCTAGATGTCATATCAACTTGTAGTGTCTTTACTTGGTCGTTCAGGATCTAAAGGGTGGGGATGGTTCCAGTGTTAGCGCGATTGATGAGTTGACATGAAGTTTGAGATCGATCAAACGAACATACATTGATGTTGACATCGACGGTCTTCCAGGCCTCGATGGTGTTTGTGAAGATTCTTCCCTTGAAGACAAATGTACATCTCTGGCAGGACTCAATCATGACCTTGACGACACGAGCTGAGAGGGTGTAGTGACCATCCTTGAGGTTCTTGAAGAAGACGGTGGCCTTGGGACTGATGGTCTTGTCCAACTCCTTGGTGACGTTGTTCTCGTCCTTGACAAAGAAGACCTCTTGGTCCTTGGCACCGGAACCCAACTGGGCGTCGGCCTTCTTATCCTCGATGGACTGTTTGATTGTGGTGGCCTCCTGACCCTTTGGTTGGGGCAGTGAGTTGTTAACATCGGATACTGTGGCGATTGAATCGGCCAACACTTTTGCTTCACGTTCAGTTGATGTAGACATGTTTGTTTTGTTTGTTTTACGCTGTTGTTGTTGTTATTTGTACAAAGTTGGGGAATGTGTGTTGTGTGTATATATTGATTGGATGAATGAATGAATGACTGAATGTAATGTCTGTTTGTTTATCTGTCCTTTGTACTTTGAATGTTGGGTTCAGAGTTTGGTTGTTTTGTCAGACGATGTTGATGAAATTAAAAAAAAATAATAAAAATTGATAGTATCTTTGAGTGAGTTAGTGTGATTGAATGATGAAAAAAGTGAGTCTGCCAATGATTGCCTTTTATCGATGCCATTCACACACACCCATCACTGAACCCAATGATCAGTGAATTCCATTAATGTGGGTGGAATGCCTTTGGACATCTCATCCCATCTTGGACAATGGCAAACACACATCAATATATCACCGGGTCAGTTTAGAACTTTCATTGAAATTGCAACCAACTTTCATCATTCAATCATCTACTCTACATCTTCAGAATTACTACTACTGTTTATATGTTTGAATATGATTGAAACAGATAATAACATTGAATAGAATTATTGAGATAAAGTCAATACTTCATATTCTATCTCTCTCTCTCTCTTGTGATTCAATCAAATGTGAATGACTTTGATTGAAGTTGTCATAACATATATACATATATTATTACTTCATTAATGAGTCAAAGATTGAATCGAATGTGAATGACTTGATCCCTTGTGTTTGTTCTGGCTCGCAACACAACACAACGCAACACACCTTTCAACTTTTGCACATCAATCAATTCAAATTGAGATTGTTTAATTGCTTCAATTTACAATTTACACAACTAAATAGAGATAGAGAGATTCCAATGGAGAAGAAAAGAATATATACATATAACTCACCTTGGACTGTGTACGGACTGAGTTGGAGTAGTAGACTGAATCAACCATTTAGATTGGCAATAGGATCATTCTTGGAGAACTATACAAACAGAGTCGATATCATACAGTTGAATGAAGAGACAGATGCCTTTGAAGTGTTGTGCGGCTTCGAGCATCCATACCCACCGACAAAGTGCATGTGGATACCAGACAAGAGTGGCAACAGACTAGATCTACTTGCCACCACAGGTGACTATCTACGTCTATGGGAGTTAACAAATCAGAAGTCAATCAAACTAAAGAGTCTATTATCAAGTGTACGTATATGTTAACATGATTGAATGATTGATTGATTGATTGAGTGTACTAACACATCCTATGAATGAATATAGAGTAAGAGTACAGAGTTCTGTGCACCATTGTCATCATTCGATTGGAATGAATCAGACCCTACACTGCTAGCTACATCAAGTATCGACACAACCTGTACAATATGGAATATAGAGGTATGATCGTCAACATCGATCAATCAATCAAGCATTCAATCAATCGACTAACATACATCAATCAATCTATCAATCATATGACTCGACTCGAATGAATGAATGAAATAGACACAACAACCAAAGACACAATTGATAGCACATGATAAGGAAGTGTTTGATGTAGCGTTTGCGAGAGGAACAGATCTGTTTGCATCGGTAGGTGCAGATGGATCATTGAGAATGTTTGACTTGAGGAATCTGGAGCACTCGACAATCATCTACGAGACACCTCAGTTCGTTCCACTGCTGAGGCTCTGTTGGAACAAACAGGACCCAAACTTCTTGGCAACCATACAGCAAGACAGTCCCAAAGTTATCATCTTGGATATACGCGTGCCATCTGTACCCGCCGCCGAACTCGAGTTCCACAAGTCTGCGGTAAATGGAATTGCCTGGGCGCCACACTCCAGCTGTCACATCTGCACAGTCTCCGATGACAAGCAAGCCTTGATCTGGGATCTCTCATCACTGCCCAAGCCAATTGAAGGTATGAGCGACACGGCAACTCACATCCAATCAATGACTGACACGACTACTCGTTTTTTTTTTTTAGATCCATTGCTGACTTATGAAGCCGACGCAGAGATCAATCAGTTGAATTGGTCATCGAGTCAACCTGATTGGATAGCGATTGCATTTGGTACAGATCTACAAATACTAAAGGTTTAATTAAATGATATAAACAATCGACTGATTGAACCCATAAACGAACGAATGAAATCAAGACGAAACATTCAAATATGTATTTGAGACACCGACGAAAGTCTGCATACCTGTGTGTCAACACATGGCAGAGTAATCAAACACTCTAAGGTGGTAGCGATGATTATAAAAAGTGCCCGAATATACATCACAAAAGTGACAAGTACTTTGAGGTAGCACAAAGTCAAGCTATGAGCGCAACCACTATTTTATCTCTTTATCTCTATCTCTCTTGTTCTCTCCTCGKTTCGTACAGGGTAGAGATACGCAAGGCCTTCCACTCGTTCTACTCGAAGCTCTACACCAAAGGCGCTGACGACGCCGATGAGCATGAGAGACTCCTGTCCCACTGGAGCCCGGACTGCCGGGAACACCTCCAGCCGCTCGAGGAGCCCATCACGGCCGATGAGGTCTTCTCCGCCATCTCCACCACGGATACCTCAAAGTCTCCTGGCCCAGATGGACTCACTGGTCAGTTCTACGTGACACACGCCGAGGTCCTTGCCCCCTTCCTTGCCGCCACGTTCAACAACATGCTGCTCGACCCTGAGACCATCACCAGTGACTTCAAGTGTGGAATCATCCACACCATCTTCAAGAAAGGCGACAGACTGGACATTGCCAACAGACGTCCAATCACCTTACTCAACGTGGACTACAAGCTCCTCAGCAAGGTCATCAATGCCAGACTCACCAAGCTCCTCGACAGTCTGATCAACCCATTACAGAATGGCTTCGTCCCCGAGAGGCTGATCCACGACAACACCATCCTACTGCAGGAAGTCATCGACACGGCTGCCCAAGACATGGCCACTGGCTATGTCACGCTGTTTGATTTCCAGAAGGCGTTCGACTCCATATCACATGACAGCATCGAGCGCACCCTCCGCCACGTCGGCATCCCACCATTGATGGTCGGGCTCGTCATGGCCCTGCTGCGGGGATCCGTGGCCAGAGTCAGCGTCAACGGCATCCTCACTGATGCCCTGCCCCTGGACAGAGGCACCAAGCAAGGTGACCCTCTCTCCCCGACGCTCTTTGTCCTGGTCATCGAGGCACTGGCAGCAGCAATCAACGCCGACCCATCCATCGTGGGCCTGCCGGTGTCACCGCCCCTCGACACATTAGTCGACGGCAAGAAAGTCTCGACCGTCCGCAAGAAGGTCAAGCTTCTCCAGTTTGCCGACGACACTGCAGCGCTCACCAGGTCACTCGAGGAACTCTTGAGAGTGA